>NC_142811.1:30575733-30788233 GCF_049724085.1 Artemia sp. Qi Xiang Cuo
CCACAACTATACTTTACAGCTTTTTGGATACCTCAACACCAAGAAATACTATTCAAAGACCATTTCAGAGCAAGTTACATTCTTAATGTCCCCCATAAACTCATTTTTCAATTTGAAGTATTTATCTTTTTCTCCCACAACTATACGTTATAGCTTTTTGGATACTTCAACACCAATAAACACATTTCAAAGACCATTTCAGAGCAAGTTATTTTCTAATTGTCCCTCCTAAACCAATTTTCCAACTTGAAGGACTGATATCTTTCACACACACCTATACTTTAAAGCTTTTTGGATACCTAAACACCAATAAATTGCTTTTCAATGACCATGTCAGATCTATTTATTGATGTAGTGTCTCTCCTAAATCCATTTTCCAACTGGAAGTACATATCTTTTTCACCCACATCTACACTTTATAGATTCTAGGAAAACTCAGCACCAAGTAATACAATTAAATTACCTAGTAAGAGCAAGTTCTATTCGTAATATTTATCCTCAACTCATTTTTCTAGTTGAAACACATATGACTTTCAACCCATAACTAGACTTTACAGCTTTTTTGGATACCTCAACACCAACAAATACTTTTCAAAGGCCATTGCAGGGTAAGTTACTTTCAAAATATCAGTACTACACCCATTTTTTAACTTGATCAACTTATCTCTTTCACCCAAAACTATAGTTTACAGCTTTTTGGATACCTCAATACAAAGAAATACTTTTCAAAGACCAATTCTGAGCAAGTTTCTTTCTCAATGTCCCTCCTAAGCCCATTTTCCAACCTGAAGTACATATCTTTTTCACCTACAACTATGCTTTACAGCTTTTTTGGATACCTCAACACCAATAAATACGTTTTATAGACCATTTCAGAGCAAGTTACTTTCTTAATGTTCCCTACTAAACCCATTTTCAAAAATGAATTAATTATATTTTTAACACAACACTATACTTTACAGCTTTTTGGATACCTCAACACCAAGAAATATTTTTCAAAGAACATTGCAGAGCAAGTTATTTTTATAATGTCACTCATAAATACATTTTCCAACTTGAAGTAATTCTCTCTTTCCCCACCAACTATCCTTTAAAGCTGTTTGGATTTATCAATACCAAGAAATACTTTTCAAAGACCATTTCAGAGCAAGTTACTTTCTTAATGTCCCTCCTAAACCCATTTTTCAACTAGAAGTACTTTTCTTTTTGGTTATTAACCATACAATACAGAATTTTTGTTACCTGATAACCAAGAAATACTTTTCAATGACCATTGCAGATCAACTTACAGTCTTAATGATACTTCTAATCTCACTTTTAAACTTGCCGGACTCATCTTATTCACCCACACATCTACTTTCCCGCTATGTTTTACCTCAACACCAATAAACACATTTCAAGGAGCCTTTTAGGGCAAGTTACTTTTCTAATTTCTTTCCTAAACCATTTTCCATCTTGAAGTACATATCTATTTCACCCGAACCTATACTTTACAGCTTTTAGGATAACTCAACGCCAAGAAATCTTAATGTCCCTTCTAAACCCATTTTCCAACTTGAAGAACTTATCTCCTTCACCTAGACCTAGATTTTACAGCTTTTTGGATAACTCAACACTAAGAAATACTTTTCAAAGACCATTTCAGAGCAAGTTACTTTCTTAATGTCTCTCCTAAACCCATTTTCCAACTTGAAGTACTTATCTTTTTCACCCACAACTATACTTTACAGCTTTTTGGATACCTCAACACCAAGAATTCTTACTGTCCCTCCTAAACCACTTTTTTCTCTGTAAGTACATAACTTTGTCACACAAAAAAATACATGACCGCTATTTGGTTACCTGAACTACTATTTTTTATTTTCTTTGTCCTCGTCAAAGTTAGTTACTGTATTATTTTCACTTCGAAACCTAATATCCCACTTGGAATACTTAACTTTTTCACCCACAACTATACTATACAGCTATTTGGATACCTAAACACCAAGAATTACTTTTCTAAGACCATTTCATATCAAGTTACTTTCTTAATGTCCCTCCTAAACCCATTTTCCAACTTGAAGGTCTTACCATTTTCTCTAACTCCTATACTTTTCATATTTTGTGATAGTTCAAAATCTAGAGATACTTTTAAAAGACCATTTCAGAGTAATCTACTTTCTTAATGTCCACCATAAACTCATTTTAAACCTTGAATTTTTTATATCTTTCATCCTAAGCCATACTTTAGAGCTTTTCGGATAACTAAACACCAATAAATACTTTTCATAGACCATTTTAGAACAAGTTACTATCTAAATGTCCCCCCTAAACTCCTTTTACAACTTGAAGTACTTATTTTTTTCATCCTCAACTCTACTTTACAGCTTTTTTGATACCTCAACACCAAGAAATACATTTCAAAGACTTTTTGAGACCACATTTTATACTCACTGTCTCTCCGAAACCAATTTTCCATCTTTTCGCTCATATCTTCGTCACCCACAGCACTAGTGTACAGCTTTTTTGTTACGTCTATACCAATTTATACAAATACATTAGCCAGTATGTCAACGTAACAATATTCATCTCCTTCCTAAACACATTTTCCAACTTGAAGTACTTATCTTTTTCACCCACACCTATATTTTATAGCTTTTTGTATACTTAAACACCAAGAAATACTTTTCAAAGACCATTTCACAGCAAGTTACTTTCTAAATGTCCCTCCTAAACCCATTTTCCAACTTGAAGTACATATTTTTTTCACCAGCAACTATACTTTACAGCTTTTTGGATACCTCAACACCAAGAAATACTTTTCAAAGACCATTTCAGAGCAAGATATTTTCTTTATGTCCCTCCTAAACCCATTTTCCAACTTGAAGTACTTATCACTTTCACCCAAAACCATACTTTACATCTTATTGGAAACCTCAAATCAAAGAAATACAATTCAAATAAAAAAAAAGAGCAATATAAAGTCTCAATTAACCTCCAAAACCCAGTTTCCAACTTAAAGTACTTATCTATTACACCCAAACCTATACTTTAATGCTTTTTGTTTACCTCATATCAAATTTTCAATTTTAAATTACGATATATGACCAAGTTACATTAACTGTGTAATTCCCAAACTCATTTTCGAACTTGAAGTACATATCTTTTTCACCCACAACTATACTCTACAGCTTTTTGGAGACTTCAACGCCCGGAAACACTTTTCAAACTCAATTTCAAATAAGGTTGTTTTATTAATGTCCCTCCTAAACCCATTTTCCAACTTGAAGTACTTATCTTTTTCCCCCACAACTATACTTTACAGCTTTTTGGATACCTAAACACCAAGAAATACTTTTCAATGTCACTGTGACAGAAAGTTGCTTTCTTATTGTACCTTATAAACTCATTTCCGATATTAAGCAAATATGTCTTAACTCACAAACAATACATTCAGCTTGTTGTATACCTCAACACCAATACATATTATTCAATGACCATTCAGAGCAAGTTGATTTCTTAATATCCCTCCTAAGCCCATTTTCGAAATTGAAGTATATATCTCTTTCACCCTCAACGATAATCTGCAGCATCTTGGATACCTCAACACCAAGATATTATTTTTATTGTCCTTGTCTGTGCTAGTTACAGTCTTATTGCCACACCTTTCACAACTTTCAAACGCGAATAACATTACTGTTTCACCCTCAACTATTAATAACAGCTTTTAGGTTAAATAAACCTAATGGAACAGTATTAATACACCTTTTCAGAGCAAGCTACTTTCTTAATGTCCCTCCTAAACTAATTTTCCAACTTTAAGTACTTATCTTTTTCACCCACAACTATGCTTTACAGCTTTTAGGATCCCTCAACACCAAGAAATACTTTTCAAAGACCATTCCAGAGCAAGTTGCTTTCTTAATGTCCCTTCTAAACCCATTTTCCAACTTGAAGTACTTATCATCTTCACCCACAACTATACTTTACAGCTTTTTGGATACCTCAACACCAAGAAATACTTTTCAAAGACCATTCCAGAGCAAGTTACTTTCTTAATGTCCCGCCTAAACCCATATTCCAACTTGAAGTACTTATCTTTTTCACCCACAACTATACTTTACAGCTTTTTGGATACCTCAACACCAAGAAATACTTTTCAAAGACCATTTCAGAGCAAGTTACTTTCTTAATGTCCCTCCTAAACTCATTTTACAACTTGAAGTACTTATCTTTTTCACACACAGCCTTACACTACTAAATTTTTGTTGACTGATACAATAGAAATTCCTTTCAAGGACCTTGTCGAAGTAAGCTATTTGCTTAAAGACCATCGTCAGCCAATTGTCAAACTTGGAGTACTGATCTTTTTCAACCCTCCCTATACGGACAATACTTTTGTATACATCAACACCAAGACATACTTTTCAAAGACCATTTCAGAGCAAGCTACTTTTTTATTGTCCCTCCTACACAATTTTTCTATATAAAAGTACTTATATTTTTCATATCCAACAGTACATTACGGCTTTTGGGATTCCTCAGCACCAAGAAATACTTATCATAGACCATGTGAGAGCAAGTTACTTTCATAATGTCCCTAAACCACCAATTGACCAACATGAATTACTTCTGAATGTCACCCACAAATATACTTTACTTCAAGTTTGTTGCCACAAAACCATGTTATTCTTTTCATAGACCTTAAAATAGAGAGCTACAGACTTAATTTCCAACCTACACCCATTATCCCACAGGGAGAACAGTTCTTTTTCACCCACAACTATACTTTAAAGCTTTTTGGATACTTAAACACCAAGAAATACTTTTCAAAGACCATTTCAGAGCAAGTTACTTTCTTAATGTCCCTCCTAAACCCATTTTCCAACTTGAAGTACTTATATTTATCACCCACAACTATACTTTACAGCTTTTTGGATACCTCAACACCAAGAAATACTTTTCAAAGACCATTTCAGAGCAAGTTACTTTCTTAATGTCCCTCCTAAACCCATTTTCCAACTTGAAGTACTTATCTATTTCACCCACAACTATACTTTACAGCTTTTTGGATACCTCAACACCAAGGAATACTTTTCAAAGACCATTTCAGAGCAAGTTACTTTCTTAATGTCCCTCCTAAACCCATTTTCCAACTTGAAGTACTTATCTTTTTCACCCACAACTATACTTTACAGCTTTTTGGATACCTCAACACCAAGAAATACTTTTCAAAAACCATTTCAGAGCAAGTTACTTTCTTAATGTCCCTCCTAAACCCATTTTCCAACTTGAAGTACTTATCTTTTTCACCCACAACTATACTTTACAGTTTTTTGGATACCTCAACACCAAGAAATACTTTTCAAAGACCATTTCAGAGCAAATTACTTTCTTACTGTCCCTCCTAAACCCATTTTCCATCTTGAAGTACTTATCTTGTTCACCCACAACGATACTTTACAGCTTTTCGGATACCTCAACACCAAGAAATACTTTTCAAAGACCATTTCAGAGCAAGTTACATTCTCAATGTCCCTCCTAAACCCATTTTCCAACTTTCAGTACTTATCTTTTTCACCCACAACTATACTTTACAGCTTTTTGGATACCTCAACACCAAGAAATACTATTCAAAGACCATTTCAGAGCAAGTTACTTTCTTAATGTCCCTCCTAAACCAATATTTCAACTTGAAGTACTTATCTTTTTCACCCACAACTTTACTTTACAGTTTTTATGATACCTCAACACCAAGAAATACTTTTCAAAGACCATTCTAGAGCAAGTTACATTCTTAATGTCCCTCCTAAACCCATTTTCCAACTTGAAGTACTTATCTTTCTCACCCACAACTATACTTTACAGCTTTTTGGAAACCTCAACACCTAGAAAGACTTTTCAAAGACCATATCAGAGCAAGTTACTTTCTTAATGTCCCTCCGAAACCCATTTTCCAACTTGAAGTACTTAACTTTTTCACCCACAACTATACTTTACAGCTTTTTGGATACCTCAACACCAAGAAATACTTTTCAAAGACCATTTCAGAGCAAGTTACTTTCTTAGTGTCCCTCGTAAACCCAATTTCCAACTTGGAGTACTTATCTTTTTCACCCACAACGATACTTTACAGCTTTTCTTATGCCTCAACACCAAGAAACATTTTTCAAGGACCATTTCAGAGCAAGTTACTTTCTTAATGTCCCTCCTAAACCCATTTTCCGACTTGAAGTACTTATCTTTTTCACCCACAACTATACTTTACAGCTTTTTGGATACCTCATCACCAAGAAATATTTTTCAAAGACCATTTCAGAGCAAGTTACTTTCTCAATGTCCCTCCTAAACCCATTTTCCAACTTGAAGTACTTATCTTTTTCACCCACAACTATACTTTACAGCTTTTTGGATACTTCAACACCAAGAAATACTTTTCAAAGACCATTTCAGAGCAAGTTACTTACTTAATGTCCCTCCTAAACCCATTTTCCAAATGGAAGTACATATCTTTTTCACCCACAACTATACTTTACAGCTTTTTGGATACCTCAACACCAAGAAATACTTTTCAAAGACCATTTCAGAGCAAGTTACTTTCTTAATGTTCCTCCTAAACCCATTTTCCAACTTGAAGTACTTATCTTTTTCACCCACAGCTATACTTTACAGCTTTTTGGATACCTCAACACCAAGAAATACTTTTCAAAGAGCATTTCAGAGCTAGTGACTTTCTTAACGTTCCTCCTAAACCCATTTTCAAACATGAAGGACTTATCTTTTTAACCCACAACTATACTTTTCAGCTTTTTGGATACCTCAACACCTATAAATACTTTTCATAGACCATTTCAGAGCAAGTTACTTTCTGAATGTCCCTCGTAAACTCATTTTCCAACTTGTAGTACTTATCTTTTTCACCCTCAACTATACTTTACAGCTTTTGGGATACCTCAACACCAAGAAATACTTTTCAAAGACCATTTCAGAGGCAGTTACTTTCTTAATGTCCCTCCTAAACCCACTTTCCAACTTGAAGTACTTATCTTTTTCACCCACAACTATACTTTACAGCTTTTTGGATACCTCAACACCAAGAAATACTTTTCAAAAACCATTTCAGAGCAAGTTACTTTCTTAATGTCCCTCCTAAACCCATTTTCCAACTTGAAGTACTTATCTTTTTCACCCACAACTATACTTTACAGCTTTTTGGATACCTCAACACCAAGAAATACTTTTCAAAGACCATTTCAGAGCAAGTTACTTTCTTAGTGTCCCTCCTAAACCCATTTTCAAACTTGAAGTACTTATCTTTTTAACCCATAACTATACTTTACAGCTTTTTGGATACCTCAACACCAAGAAATACTTTTCAAAGACCATTGCAGAGCAAGTTACTTTCTTACTGTCCCTCCTAAACCCATTTTCCAACTTGAAGTACTTATCTTTTTCACCCACAACTATACTTGACAGCTTTTTGGATACCTCAACACCAAGAAATACTTTTCAAAGACCATTTCAGAGCAAGCTACTTTCTTAATGTCCCTCCTAAACCCATTTTCCAACTTGAAGTACTTATCTTTTTCACCCACAACTATACTTTACAGCTTTTTGGATACCTCAACACCAAGAAATACTTTTCAAAGACCATTTCAGAGCACGTTACTGTCTTAATGTCCATCCTAAACCCATTTTCCAATTTGAAGTAATCATTAATTGCAACCTAAACACTATTTGATTTCTTTTTTGTTAAATAATCACCAACACTCTCTTTTCAAAAACCATTTAAAAGAATGTTTCTTTACTAATGTCACACATAAAAACATTTTCCAACGTGAAGAAATTAACTTATTAACCCACAACTATACTTTACAGCTTTTTGGATACCTCAGCACCAACAAATACTTTTCAAATACCATTTCAGAACAAAGTACTTTATTGGTCTCTTTCCTAAACTCATTTTACAACTTGAAATACTTATTTTTTGCATCCAAAACTATACTTTACAGCTTTTTGGTTAACTTAAAAAATAGAAATAGATGCCAATGAGAACTTCAGAGCAAGTTACATTATCATTTAGCATCCAAATCCCCTTTTCCAAATTTAAGAAAATATCTCTTTCACCCAATGATACACTCTACAGACATTACGAGAACTAATAGTAAATACATAATTGTTAGTAACAATTTAAGAGCAAGTTACTTTCTTAATGTCCCTCCTAAACCCATTTTCCAACTTGAAGTACTTATCATTTTCACCCACAACTATACTTTACAGCTTTTCGGATACCTCAACACCAAGAAATACTTTTCATAGACCATTTCAGAGCAAGTTACTGTCTTAATGCCCCTACTACACCCATTTTCCAAATTGAAGTACTTATCTTTTTTACCCACAACTATACCTCACAGCTTTTAGGATACCTTAAAACAAATAAATACTTTTCAAAGACCATTTCAGAGCAATTTACATTCTAAATGACCCTCCTAAACCTATTTTTCAACTAGAAGTATTTATATTTTTCTCCCACAACTATACTTTACAGCTTTTTGGATACCTCAACACCAAGAAATACTTAGGTTAGGCTAGATTAAATTAGGGTAGGTTATCCTACGTACGCTTCACTTAGGTTAGGTTAGGTGAAAGACAGGCAAAAAGTTAGGTGAATGGTTAGGATAGACTAGATTAAGTTAGGTTAGGTTAAGTTAGGCTAGGTTAGCCTACGTACACGCGCTTACGTAGGCTAACCTAGCCTAACCTAACTAACTTAATCTAGTCTATCCTAACTTAACCATTCACCTAACTTTTTGCCTGTCTTTTACCTAACCTAACCGTAAGTACGAAGCGAACGTGGGATATCCAAACCTATTCTTATCTAACCTAATTTAATCTATTCTAACCTAAGTATTTCTTGGTGTTGAGGTATCCAAAAATCTGTAAAGTCTAGTTGTGGGTGAAAAACATTAGTACTTCAAGTTGAAAAATGGGTTTAGGAGGGACATTAAGATAGTAACTGGATCTTAAATGTACTTATTAAAGTTGGACTTGGAGTGTATGGATCATTAATGGTTTTAATTTTATCTTAGGTTGAAAAAGTTAATTACCTCAATTTAGGAAATTGGTGTTGGATAGAGATACTGAAAGGAGCTAAATCTGAAATCATCTATGAAAAGTATTTCTTGGTGTTGAGGTATCCTTAAAGCTGTAAAGTAGGGTTGCGGGTGAAACAGATAAGTATTTCAAGTTGGAAAAGGAGTTCAGAAGGGACATTAAGAAAGAAACTTGTTCTGCAATTGTCTTTGGAAAGAATTTATTTGTGATTAAGAATCCAACAAGCTATAAATAATAGGTATGGGATACAAAGATTACTCCATCAAGTTGGAAAATGGGTTTAGGAGGGACATTAAGAAAGTAACTTGTTCTGAAAGTGAAATTGAAGAGCATTTATTGGGTATCAAACATACAAAAAGCCGTAGATTATATTGGTATAGAAAAAAGTTAAGTCAATCAAGTTGGAAATTGGGTTTAGGAGGGACATTGAGAAAGTAACTTGCCCTGAAATTGTCATTGAAATGTATTTCTTGGTTTTGAGGTATCCAAAAAGCTGTAAACTATAGTTGAGGGTGAAAAATATAAGTACTTCAAGTTGGAAAATGGGTTTAGGAGGGACATTAAGAAAGTAACTTGCTCTGAAATGGTCTTTGAAAAGTATTTCTTGGTTTTGTGGTATCCAAAAAGATGTATTGTATAGTTCCGGGTGAAAAATGTATGTAATTCATGTTGGAATATTGGTTCATGAGGGACATTAAGAAATCAACTTGTTCTAGAAGTGGGTTTGAAAAGTATTTATGGGTGTTGAGGCATATAAAAAGCTGTAAAGTCTAGTTGTGGGGGAAATAGATAAGAGCTTCATTCTGGAAAATGGGTTTAGGAGGGATATTAAGAAAGTAACTTGCTCTGAAATGGTCTTTGAAAAGTATTTCTTGGTGTTGAGGTATCCAAAAAGCTGTAATGTATAGTAGTTGTTGAAATAGATTAGTACTTCAATTTTTAAAAGGGGTTTAGTATTAGAATATCAAAAACTAACTTGCTCGTAAAGGGTGTTTGAAGAGTATTTCTTGCTTTTCATATATCATTAGAGATGTAAAGTTTATCTGTAGATGTCAAAAATTATTCCTTCAAGTTTGAAAATGGGTTTAGGGGGGAACATTAAGAAAGTAACTTGCTCTGAAATGGTCTATGAAACGTATTTCTTGATGTTGAGGTATCCAAAAAGCTGTAAAGTATAGTTGTGGGTGAAATAGATAAGTACTTCAAGTTGGAAAATGGGTTTAGGAGGGACATCAAGAAAGTAACTTGCTCTGAAATGGTCTTTGAAAAGTATTTCTTTGTGTTGATGTATCCAAAAAGCTTTAAAGTATAGTTGTGGGTGAAAAAGATAAGTACTTCAAGTTGGAAAATGGGTTTAGGAGGGACATTAAGAAAGGAACTTGCTCTGAAATCGTCTTTGAAAAATAATTCTTGGTGTTCAGGTATCCACAAAGCTGTAAAGTATAGTTGTGGGTGAAAAAGATAAGTACTTCAAGTTAGAAAAGGGGGTGAGGAAGGACATTAAGAAAGTAACTTGCTCTGAAATGTTCTTTGAAAACAATTTCTTTGTGTTGAGGTATCCAAAAAGCTGTAATGTATAGTTTTGATTGAAAAAGATAAGTACTTCAAGTTGGATAAAGGGTTTAGGAGGGAAATTAAGAAAGGAACTTGCTCTGAAATGGTCTTTGAAAAGTATTTCTTGGTGCAGAGCTATGCAAGAAGCTGTAAAGTATAGTGGTGGGTCAAGGAGATAATTTCTTCAAGTTCGAAAATGGGTTTAGGAGTGACATTAAGAAAGTAAGTTGCTCTGAAATGGTCTTTGAAAGGAATTTCTTGGTCATGAGGTATCCAAAAAGCTGTAAAGTATAGTTTTGGGTGAAAAAGATAAGTACTTCAAGCTGGACAAAGGCTTTAGTAGGGACATTAAGAAAGTAACTTGATCTGAACTGGTCTTTGAAAAGTATTTCTTGGTGTTGAGTAATCGAAAAAGCTGTAAAGTATAGTTGTGGGTGAAAAGGATAAGTACTTCAAGTTGGAAAATGGGTTTAGGATGGTCATTAAGAAAGTAACTTGCTCTGAAATGGTCTTTGAAAAGTATTCCTTGGTGTTGAGGTATCCAAAAAGCTATAAAGTATAGTTGTGGGTGAAAAAGATAAGTACTTCAAGTTGGAAAATGGGTTTAGGAAGGATAATAAGAAAGTATCTTGGTCTGGAATGGTCTTTGAAAAGTATTTATTGGTGTTGACGTATCCAAAAAGCTGTAAAGTATAGCTGTGGATGACGAACATAAGTACTTCAAGTTGGAAAATGGGTTTAGGAGGGACATTAAGAAAGTAACTTGCTCTGAAGATATAATAAAGCCTTAAAAAGTATTAAAAAATGGGGAGGGGACTCTTTGGGGGCACGGGGGGGAGGCATTAGGGGGTCCGGGGGGCCCTTGAGGGCCGGGTGGTCCTTTGGGGGCCCGGGGAGACCTTTGGGGGTCCAGGGGGGGGGCCCTTTGGGAGCCCGGGGGACCTTTGGGGACCGGGGTCTTCCTTCGGGGTTGGGGTAGGGGGATCGGAGCCCTTTGGGGTTGGGGTAGAGGACCTCACGACACTGTTCAAATACAACTTGTGTATTATAACGACCACACTCAAAACCTCTTCTAAAACATCTTCTAAAATCATCTTTTAAAATGTCTCTACCTGTTTCGCTGAAATAATTCTCTAAAATGTCTAAAACGCTTTCGCCCAAATAACCCCTAAACGTAATTTATGCGTGTTCCTTTTGTTTTTGGCATCCCTGCGCTGTCACATTTCAAATTACTAAGAAACCCTTTCACGCGTTAATCTCTTCATCGCTAAGATGTTTCTTGGAGAATTGTTTCCATGGCGAAGTTTATTAATATCTTTGGAGTTCGACCAGTAGAATTGTTTCCGGGGCGAAATTCATTAATGTCTTGGGTCTATTCCTGGAGAATTGTTTCTGTGCGAAGTTTTTTAATGTCTGACTGATGATGTCATGGTTGATTGATTTGTCAAGAAAGGGGAATTAATTTGTTGTTTCTAAGGGGAATTATTGTTTCCTATTCCTGGACACCTTGGCATTCGCCTCGAGCGTGCGCTTGGCCAAAACAACAACAACAATCAATTGATCTTGAACGAAGTGTCATTGACCCCATTAACCACGTGTTCTCCCTATGGACTCTATGCCCATATTTGGTGTGGGTACGGGACTACAAGACCCCTTTCTACTCCCCTAAGGAAAATTTCTAAACGTTCACTGTCTTAGTTAAAAGTTTCTAACGTCATAATGTTTTCATTTTAGTTTAATTATAATTGATAACCATATTCGAATCATACAAGATTACGTTGAATTGCTATGCATGCTCTTCGAAAAGCTGTTCAATTTTCTGGTATCGTCCATTATATAAATTCATTTAAGTTCGACCAAGCTAATTGGTTGAGAATAAACCCATTGATCGGAAATTAATTTTCATCGTCCTTCCAGTACCGAGATGGATCATCTGCACTTCGGCATTGGTAACTGTTGTTTGATTAATTTTTAAGGGGGAATTTTAAGTTATTCTATTCAAAATGATTATAAATGATTGTGGAAAAAATTGGTAGGACAGGTTGATGTGTTTTTGCATTTTACATAAATTTCTGCTTGCAATTGTATGTTCTTTTGTGTATTGTAAATATTGCTTTATGTTTTATGTATGGTATATTTCGACAGTTGGATAATGTTTTAAAATACGAATCAACACATGTAAATTAAAGAAGGAAGAAGCCAAGCAAAAATACTCCGTACAACATCTTTGTCCAACCCCTATGATAATTTAAAAATTAACAAGATTTTCGTGAGTTATACTTGATGTATTTTTTTTAATTGTTATTAAAACCCGTTTTTAATACAAGGAAGGATTTTTAGGAATCTAAGAGAGCAAAAAAAAAACGATCAATATCAAAGTCGCCCATTTCAACTGTTTTAAAGGTGACAAAGCAGATATTGGCAAAGGGCATTATGAAAAAATTAAGCTTCCAAGTTCAAATATTCAAAGTTTTTACCCAGATAACTGACGAATTTTGTGATACGGTACTTGAAGTTTTGTATGCAGTAATGCTCGATGAAAAAAAACTACTAATTTTGATAATTATTTGTGTTAAGAATACATAGCTAATAGATAATTCAACTATTATGCAAGGGTTGCCACTTCGTTTCTACCAGATTTCTACTTCTCTTGATGAATAACAAAGAAGACCAGTTTCCGCCCAGCGACTTGTGAAGTTTTGAACTCATGAATAGGCTTGAATCTGTTGTAAATTTAAGCTGTGATTTGAGAAAGACTAATGAAAACGTTAATGTTTGCGGTCAATATTGATAGCGCCGGCGGCGTGCCGCCGATGTATTACCGGCGGCGCGGCGCGCTGTTTTTGTCCCCGCCACCGCCGGTCTTCCCTCATCGGCGCGGTGCCGGGGTCTACTATTGGCCGATATATTCTTTTTTATGCGCAACTTGTCCAGAAGATGGCACCAGATTCCCTCAGGTAATTTTGCTTGTCAAGTCATTGGGGCCGGAGCCACCAGCTAAGTCTGACCATGGAGGAGAGAGCTATAACGAGATATAACGGTAGGCTCTACGAAAAGTGTGGTTCAATCCCGTTTTCTAGGGCTATAACGAGAGAAAGGTGAGATGGCTAGGGCACGCTTTGCGGATGAAGGATGACAAAGGTTGAGATGGCTAGGGCACGCTTTGCGGAGGAAGATTGCCAAAGATTGTCCTTTTCGCCAACCATCTAGGGCTAGACGGAAAGCCGGTCGTCCACGGTTGGGGTTGAAATGGGAACTTCCTGGGAGGGTGAAAAAATGAAGGTTTTGAACAGACTGGGATGGAGGACGAGCGTGCGTAGCTGTGCTGGCCCCTGGCGGCTTGGTGCTGCGCTAATTTGTTAGTAGTAGTAGCAGTTGAACTGATGACTGATTGGATCTATTGAACTATACTTCAGGTTTGGACAGTCTGGTTGTAAAAGGGTGAAACAGTTCTTTTTCTTAAAGAATCCAGGATTACCGTATCGTAAATAATCCCATTTTACTTAATCTCTTAATTGAGGTGTACTAATCTACTTGAGGCGTTTACAATTTCAACTGCCATCGGAGTCTGAAGTACGAGAATATGCAGTATATGTATACTAAAAATGAAATATGAAATTTACTAAAAATAAAAGTATTAGTATACCAAAACACAGATCGGAATCCGAAGTTGGTCACGAAGAGTACTGAACTACGGTTAAGAATTTATATAGCTCGTGGTCGGCCCAGTCGTTGAAGCGTGTTTAATCTAAAGCAGAAAACCAAACTAGGGTTTAAGAAATATTTGAAAAAGGAGACGTTTCCTGGGGTCAAATTTCCGACTTGTGTTTTTACTTGGAAAAGTGACGAATTCTGCCAAATTTGAAAATCCTACTCCTATTGATATTATTGCTCAGTCGACGTTGATTAACAATAATTAAAAAAAAAATTCGACAAAATAAGTATTTCAAAGAAAAGTAAAGAATTCCATTAAACCAAAAATGAGCAGAAATAAAATCAATTAATCTACAAATCGTGAAACTGCCAAAAATCAGCATCGATAAATAAATGATACCCAAAACGAACAGAAATTACAATAAATAACCGAGTCAAACTCAAAACGAGCAGAAATTAACACGAGTAGGGCTCAAGACCCCTATGCCTTCCCAAGGCCAGGACATAATTTGCACTTTACTGAAAACTATAAATGTTTTTACTTTTATAACTTTAATAAATCAAATAATATGAACATTTTGATTAATAAATATCAGTATATGTCTATTAAACTGACAATGCACATTCAGTTGTATTTTTTTCAGTAAAGTGCGAATTATGTTCTGGTCTTGGGAAGGCATAAGGGTTTTGAGCCCTACTCATGTTAATTTCTGCTCGTTGAGTTTGACTTGGTTATTTATTGTAATTTCTGTTCATTTTGGGTTTCATTTATTTATCGATGCTAATATGTGGTAGTTTCACGCTTGGTAGATTATTTGATTTTATTTTTTCTCATTTTTGGTTTAATGGAGCTCTTTACTTTTCTTTGAAAAACTTACTTTGTGGAAATAGTTTTTTTTTAAATTAATTATTGTGCGTTCTATATTGACAAAGTCTTTTCAGGGAAAAACAAAATAGTCGTTTAAATATTTTCTTTTTTTTAAGACTTTATAGTTTGGCCTGCTATTTGTATGCTGGAGAAAATTTTTCACCAATTTTTAATAACATACACCCTTTTAAAAATATGGGCACAAATAGTAGTGTTTAATTTAGATTCATACCTGAAATAGAAAACTTGATACCATTCTAAAAAAAATCTGTTTACTTTCTTTAATAGCTTGGATAAACTTACGCTATTTTGATTTAGTTAAATTTTAAGAGCAGAAGTAGCCCCGAAAGTTTGAACATAATACCCTCAGTTGTTCTTGGGATACTACTGAGATGCCTTATTGTGAATTAGCATTAACACAGTGCATTTTGATTTAATCTTAAGGCAACATTTAGTTTTTCAACATAATGGGCAAATGGGAGGGTGGGCGTGGGAAGGCGACTAGTTGCCCTCAAATCACTTTTAACTATTAAAAAGAGCACTAGCCCTTTCTATTTTCAATCGAATGAGCCCTTTTCGAAGTTTCTACGACAACTTTTTCGATAAAAAGTGCCCTTGTCTAAACAAAAAAAGAGAAAGAAATAATACATTGTACCCACATTGCTCTTTGCCATAAAAATGACAAGCCTTCCAATCACTTTCGACTATTAAAAAGGGCACTAGCCCTTTCAATTTCCAATCGAATGAGACCTTTTTGAGTTTCTACGTCAAAGCTTTCTATCAACACCTTATATGCCCACAGGGCATACATTACAACCTTTGCCCTGAGGGCAGTGAGGGGGTTGTCATCCTCAAAGACCTAATTTCCACAACTTCCAACAACGTTGAACATAATGGCTATCTCAAAATTTTGATTGGATGAGTTTGGGGAAATGGTGGGCGTGAAAGGGGCGATTATTGCTCTCCAATCACTTTCAACTTTTAAAAAAGACACTAGCCCTTTCAATTTCAAATCGAATGAGCCCTTTTGAAGTTTCTACGACAACACTTTCTATGAAAACCTTATATGATCCCAGGGCATAACTTACGACCCTTTCCCTGAGGGCCGTGAGAAGACAGTTATCCTCAAAGACCTAATTTCGAGAACTTCCAACTACGTTGAAAAAAATGTCTATCTCAAAATTTTGATTGTATGTGTTTAGGGAAATGGTGGGCGTGAGAGGGGGTTTAGTTGCCCTACATTCACTTCTGACTATTAAAAAGGGCATTAGCACTTTCAATTTCCAATCGAATGAGCCCTCTTTGAAGTTTCTACGACAACACTTACTATAAAAACCTTATATGCCCCAAGGGCATAACTTACAACCCTTGGCCTGAGGGCTGTGAGTGGGCTGTCATCCTCAAAAACATAAGTTCTAGAAATTTCAACTACCTTTAAAAAAATAACTATCTCAAATTTTTGATTAGATGTGTTTGTAGAAATGGTTGGCGTGAGAGGGGGGTTAGTTACTCTCCAATCGTTTTCGACTATCAAAAAAGGCACTAGCCCTTTCAATTTCCAACTGAATGAGCCCTTTTGAAGTTTCTACAACAGCGCTTTCTATAAAAACCTTATATACCCCTAGGGCAAAACTTACAACCATTGCCCTGAGGACTGTGGGGCGAGTGTCATCCTCAAAGATATAATTTCCGGACTTTTCAACTATGTTGAACAAAATGGCTATCTCAAAAGTTTGATTGGATGTGTTTGGGGAAATGGTAGGCGTGAGAGGGGGGTTACTGGCCCTCCAATCACTTTCGACTATTAAAAAGGCCACTAGCCCTTTCAATTTCCAATTGAATGAGCCCTTTTTGAAGTTTCTACGACAACGCTTTCTATTAGAAAAAACCTTATATGCCCCCAAGGTATAACTTCCAACCCTTGACCTGAGGGCTGTGGGGGGAGTGTCATCCTCAAAAAAATAATTTCCTGACTTTTTAACTACTTCAAACAAAATGGCTATCTCATAATTTTGACTGGATGTGTTTGGGGAAATGGTGGGGGAATTTGGGGAAATCCTTGCCCTGAGGGCTGTGGGGGAGTGTCCTCCTCAAAAACATAATTTCTATCCATAAATCAACTACGCTGAACAAAATGGTTTTTTTAAAATTTTGATTGGATGTGTTTGGGGAAATGGTGGGCGTGGAAGGGGTGTTAGTTGCCTTCCAATCAGTTTCGACTATTAAAAATGACACTAGCCATTTCAATTTCCAGTCGAATGAGCCCTTTTTTGAAGTTTCTACGATAACTCCTTCGATACGAAGTGCCCTGGTATGGAAAAAAATAACACATTGTGCCAACACCAGCAACAGCACATATGAGAGATGATTGGCGGCTCTTCTTGGATGCCCTGGGTGCCTCTGGTGGCACAGGAGGAACTAAGTTAAGGTTAGGGTGCCAACACAATTCTTTACTTAGGCAGCGCGATTGCGCTGCCTATGATTACACGAAGATTTTTGTTAGTCTACGCAGTCTATAATTTTTCTGCCCTACTTTCCTCTTTACTACTTTCCGCTTATGATAAAAGAATAATCTGTCGTGAAAATGTCATAAATTTTATTGATCAGTAAAAGTCAAAGCGGGCTAATCTGGATAGCATTTGTTCTTTTCTAAATTATTACCTCATTTGCAAAGTTTTTTCTTTCGAAGTTACCATTATCAGTCATTAGTTCGTAGTCCAATTTCGTTTGGGCTGGTCAGTTTAATCCATAAGCAGGGGAAGGACCTCCTATTCTGCTGTTCATACAAGCCGACCACTGTTGCAGCTATCACAAAAAAACTTTTCGACTACGTTTTGATATCTTTTAGCATTGACCATGACGATAGAGATGTGGATCAATTGAGTTAAAAGACCAATATTGCTTCCCAAAAAGTGCATCGTGTGCTTACTTTGAGGACGAGATATGAGCTTCACATACGCACACTTAAAGTATTTAAAGCTTTGACACCGATTCTCATGCACAAGCCTTTTATACCCTATCTACAGTTGGAGTTAATCCAAGCTTATAAAAGGTTGATGGTTAAAACGTAGACTAAGTTGATCTGAGCCTAGCTTTTCAGCTTCTTTTAGGTGTATTACTCATTCCGGTGTATTACTCATTTACGATGTAATTAAATAGAAAAAAAGTTTATATCGACTGAAAATAAGGAGCAACATCAAAACTCAAAACGAACACAAATTATTCCGTATACGAGGGAGGCTGCAACCCTCCGCAGTCTGTTCAAATTCCTCAAAATACTAACAAAGAGTCAAACTTAAGCGTAAAGAGCAAAAGATTGAGGAGGGAGTAATCCCCTCATATGAAGAATAATTTCAGTTTAAAAAAACTTGTTTTTTTAATTTAATTTCTCATCGTTTTTCAAATCTTGCTGAGAAATCCCCCTCCCCTCAGTGGAAAATCCACCTCCGAAAAATTCCCCCAACCCCCGAAAATTTTCCTTATGTTTCCCAATAACAAGAGCTATGTGCAAACAATGAGCAAATTGCTTAACTTACAGCTCTTTCACCAGGGGCTAAAGAGGGTTATGTCATCCCGAGACATAGTTATCAGACCTTTCAACTATGCTGAAATAAATACCTATTTAACAATTTTTAATTGGATGTCTTTGGGGGGAAAAGGGGAGTGGTGGGGTGGCTAGTTGCCCACCGATCTTTTCAGTCATATAAAAAGGGCACTAGAACTTTTAATTTCCATTCGAACGGAAAAAAGGGCCTTGGGGGGATGGCTAGTTGCCCACCAATCTTTTTCGTCACTTAAAAAGCGCACGAGAACTTTAAATTCCGTTCGAACAAGCCCTCTCCCGACCTTTTAGGACCATTGGCTCGACATAATCACCCCTGAGAAAAAACGCATCTGTGATCTTTCTCCTGGCAAGAATTGCAAAATTCTAGATTTTTTAAGTTCGAGGCTTGAAATCTCCACAACAGTTCTCTGATATGCTGAATCTGATGCTGTGATTTTCATTAAGATTACTTGACTTTCAGTGGGTGTATCCCTCTTTTTGACAATCAGGTAAATTTCGTCAGGCTCAGAGCTTTTGATGGGTAACATTAAACTTGATGCTGGTATTAATTTGTCGTTTGCAAAGTTATTGGATAACCTGTTCGAAGATGCTGTTTGTGGCCATTCCACAGTCTAATTAGGGTCATTGCAAAGTCATGCTTTCTGTGACTTTGAATTTCCTTTTCATAATTGTCTTTTTTTCTGAAGCCACTTTTGTAATTTTTCCTGTTTGTTATTTTCTTGGTCTTTTTGTTGTTTTCTTCTTTTTTATTAATCTGTTATTTTTTTTTAAAATTTTGTAAAGTGGAAAAATTATTATTATTATTATTACTTAAAAATTTCGCAGGAGAGTAAAAAAGATGATAAATAATTGGAAGTCGAAACTGCCAGAGGTTGGTTGAACTAGTGTAGTTTTTTTCAGATATTCAGGCACGGTTAAAGAAAAAATTACATATTAAGAGCATCATTTCTAAACCATTTCTGTAAACAAGCTATAGAAAAATACCATTGGTTGAAAGAAACACATCCTCCTAAATTTCTTTAGAATCCAATGAGAAAGCATACTGATGGACCAAGCGTGCTCAGTTTAGGGAACTTAAAAATAAATCTAAGTTTAAATGGAAGCAAATAAAATGCTTTGGGGAAGCGTTTACTACGCTTAGACTATTTCCTAGATAATATTATTGAACCCATGGATAAGAGACTAAAGATTGTTTAAGTAGATTATTTTTTTCTGCGTCCTTAAGAGTCGACCCTCTCAATCTTAAATTTCATTAAAGACCGTTACTAATATTGGAGATCACTTCAAAGCCTACCTCAAGGAGAATCTTAGCGAATATGAATACAGTTTCAATGTACATAACAAGCTTTCCGACTCTGTTTTTCTTTGAAGAAATCCTCTTGAACTGAATGTCACAAGGACGAAATAACAGTCAAACGAAAAAGAGACCTGTCGAACAGTCAAACTCCAAGTTCAGACAAGTAAGAAATACCCTGATTTTAAAATTGCATGTTGTATAATAGATTTCTATTATCTTATTGACCACGCAATTATTATTAAAATGACGTTGAACAGCATGGTAAAATAGAAGTATCCAAAACAGACCAGTTTCAACTCGTTTGCTGTATTCAATGAGCTTCAGATGAAGATAAGAAAATGTAAGACCGCTTCTTGAATAAAAGACACCATCTCTTAAAAAAAGCATGGCAGATTGTGTGATTTTGTTTGCATAGCAAGTAGTCTCCAGGGTTTTAGGATACAAAAAAATATGTCTTTACACACTATTTTGAGTCAGTATAATTTTACTATGAAATTTAGCAGTAAATACTGCAAATTTGCCAAATGAAAAAATTAGAATTTCAATAAATCCTCAGATTAAGCCAAAGAAAAACTCGTAGCTTAAATTTACTATGGAATATTTCCAGACTTTCTGAGAAAAAATTATTTACAATAGCAAACGATGCACTAGCACGAAAAGATGAAATATTGTAATAAAACACGAAATACAATAAAATGATACGTTAGAAACAGACATAACATTTTGAGTGCACAAGTTTTCTTAGCAAGACAAAGTGGTTTTCAAAGCTAAGTTTAATTAGAAAACAATTTTTTTCAACGCTCATTTTTCTTTAAAACATCTCTCTAGTAGGATTTAATTAAATGATTATGTTAAACGAAAAGGGGTAGAACTCTAATGACAAATTCAATGTAGAAGGTAATAAGCTGCAGAAAAGAAAGAGAGCATTAGTCCGTACATTCAAATACTTGACATCTTTTTACCTCACGAGGTCTGTCTGTAACATAAGGGGGAGGGTAGATAAATCCCCTCCTTTTTTTTAGCACAACAAGAGTCAAATAGCAGTCGAGGCAGTGACCATGGATGTGTCTGAAACTGCAATGGCCTCGTCAGCACTATCTGACATTCAGCTGTGCCTGTTATGGTTTGAGATTTCATAGCTTGCATTTCAAATTCCGCTTCAAAAGATTTCCCCTCGCGCACAGTATTCTATTTGAGGTTTAGTTTTATTTCAAAACAAAATCCAACACGAGGATATCCCCTCCCCCCAATGTTCGTGACTTAGCACCCAATGCCTTTTTTATATTCTGTGCTATTTGGAATCTGTTTTTATTAATGGAACTGCGTCAAAACATTCGGAGAAGAATAGGTCAGAAGAACAGAAAGATAAGTTTTATGAATCAGATTAGGATGTTACTACAAGCAACGCAATTTCTTCTAAAACATGAATGCTGAAATGTTGAGGAGGATATGCTATGTTTTTTCAAGAATTGTTTAAGGTTAGGCCAAAGTCCTCGTTTGAGTGACTGTATATCAGCATTACAGATGAAGGGTATGCGTAGCAAAAAAAGGCACTATTCGACAATCCAAGAGTTTTTGACCAAACAAAATCAGGACATCACCAAATGGAGCGAAGGAGGTTATAGGAAGAAGTTTCAAGGGGTTCAAACTTAATGGGATTGAGAGTAATGGGCAATGAGAAAAGCTCTTACTAGAATGGGATAAAGGAAGAGCGTCCATAGCTGTGCTGACCTTAGGCAGCTCATCCCTACGATAAGGTGCTATTAGGTTATAATCATTAATAGTAAAGATCCGAAGATGGAGGTTAAGCGTAAAATAATATTTTTGTAAAACTGTTACGAAAATTAATTTTTGATTTGAAAAAAGAGCTATTGGCATCGACATGAACTCTCGGGAAGAACTAAGATCAGGGTCGTTCCTCATGCGGCACAGCTGACCTGAACTACTACTCCCTTTCCCGGACCCACTTAGGAATTTTTTGGACGTTAACATATATTTATAACCTAATTTAGCTAATTTCTAGTTTCACTTTATTCATGTTTAATATAGTATAATTAGTTTTCAAAATGATAGCTACAAAAGATAAGGTTCATACATGCACCCAGGCAGTGTGCCTTCGAGGCATCAATCTCCACAGCATCAATCTTCGGTATCCCGAAAACTTACAGATCTTAAGTTATATGGTATAATATTCTACATTTTTCACACAATTCACCTGCCTTTTGCGATAAATAATTCAGTCCATCGTAAGCATAAACTACATTGTACACATTTAGTTCATATTTAAGACGAAATAAAGATGCAGATTCGCAATAAGGCTAGCTTAATAACTTTAAATA
The DNA here is from genome assembly GCF_049724085.1 of Artemia sp. Qi Xiang Cuo. Lineage (NCBI taxonomy): Eukaryota > Metazoa > Arthropoda > Branchiopoda > Anostraca > Artemiidae > Artemia > Artemia sp. Qi Xiang Cuo. The sequence goes on from NC_142811.1 coordinate 30,598,104, forward strand.
AACAGTATTTTACTAAACGACAATGTGGATGGCAATTAAAAAGGTCTTAATGAGAAAGGAAAACAAGAAGGGGAATAAAATCCAGTAACAGAAAACAAAGCAAAAAGCATATGCAAGTTACTAAATATAGGCTATTATCAAGAATATTTTCTATTAGGAACACCTTTGGTTTTATTTATACGTGTACAACGTTCTTAAGATAAAATTGGGATTTTAAAATAGAGTTAGGATTCTTTATTAATCGGGGATTTATCCAAGTTCAATAAGTAGGGGATTCTTACAAAAAACTGCTTGATAAAAAGTGTCGTTTCATATTCTGCAGTACACAGGTAGAAGATATAGACTGTATGCCAGTTAGAATAGACTATAAACCAGTTTGATATTATGCAGTAAACAGGTAGAAAATATAGACTGTAAACCAGTTAGAACTTGTCAAGCTTTACGAAAAAAAAACCGCAAAAAACAGGTACTATGCGCAAAGAAGAATGCAAATATTTAGGCTAATAAAATTAATGGTTTGGATACAGGGGACAAGGGGTCAGTAAAAATCAAAGCGAATCAAAATAAAAGAGAAACTGATCAAACAGGCTTTCAAATCTAAATACACAGATAACAAAACATCTATATTACTCAAGATATATGGCTAACGCGAAGCTAATAATTCCCAAACAATAAGTTGATAGAAAATTAAACCAAAAGTGTTAGCATAGGTACGGAATTGCAGGCATTAGAAAATGTACTTACTACAATTGGAAGAGGCTTAATCCTGAATAACTGGAACATAAAGACAACATAAGTTCTGGTAACCGTAGCATATAGATCATAGACTATTCAAACCAACAAGACTCAAACCTTAGCATATTAATGTGAAGAAGAGCAGAAAGGGGAGAATATTTTGTATCATCTACCATTTCCCCACATAATTTTATATTCAAAATAGGTCAATATCACAAAAGAAAAGTTCATTATTTCATGCATCCTAAACAAATACCAAGCAAAACTCTGGCCGGTAACTGATTAAACTTCTGTCTATTTATTCAACTTTTAGCGTTATGGGTTATTTGAGTATTTAAGCACGGAGCAGTGCGTGGGGTCCCTAGAAAGCAGCATATTTTAAAAAGCCAAAAGAGTAGATGGAAATCGGCTACCTTGTAATTCTACATCAACTGTGGCATAAATAGCAGTAAAGAATGATGAAAAACGTTACAAAACGAAAAAAGTTTGATAAAAATTTAATGTCCAAATTATATGCCCTCGAGACCGGCTTAGAGGCAGAGGATGCAGGATAAGGTATACAAAGCATGTATATATACAACACACTGGGCGTAATCCCTTGACTCTCTAACACGTTATAAAAAGTAGCAATTATCCTACCCCATTATTACCAGATATTTAGATACTTAATAATAATAACATCAACAATGTTTCCCGACAAAACATCCTTGAAATCTCAGCCCAGAAGAAGTTCTAGATAGCTGTGCGATTCACGTAGAATGCAGGGGTCCACCTATCACCATGCTTGAATCAAAATACATTTCCTACTAAAAAACTATTTTTAAGTAAATCCACAGCCAATAGTTATCCTACCTATAGTGTTTATGGATGAAATCGTTCGACGTCTCCTTTCTTATCTAGCCATGTTGTAAAATTTGCTATCATTTTCTACAAACTCTATTACTTCAAATCGCAATTACTCAAATCTTGATTATTGCAAAGACTATCTTAGGATTTTGGATAGCTGATATGATGACTTCTCAAAGGTCAAAAGCAGACTGTAATGCTGGAAATAATAAGTAGAGATTGCTGCAACAGCTTGTGTTTATGGCAACATTTAACAACCACATAAAAGATTTATGCTAAGGAAAAAGAAAAAAAACGTGCAAAAGAAGGAAATAATAAAAAAGTTTGAAAGATATAATTAAATAGGGACTAATTAAAACAAGTCCCTCAAAGATGCTTCCAGTCTCCAAATTTTTTACACTTTTTCCTCACAGGTAGGGGGCCTGAAAGATAAGCTAGCGCGCATCAACAACATTGAAGAATTGGATGAGACGCCTGATAATCTACAAACCTTTAAATCCTCAAACGCCTTTAAATCCAACAAACCATCCCTACCAGGATCTAGCTCCAGCAACTTCAGTGGTTTGGTCCATCCAACGGATAGGTCAGTCCATTCTCACGAACATCATTTTTCGAGGCCAGATTCACCTTTCTCACCTTCGTGGTCGTCCCCAAAAGAATTGTAAGGATACCTTAGCGCCTTATAATTTCTCGGTCCTTCCTCGTCTCAGTAGAAGACCACGAGCCATACAGAAGGCACATTCACGCCATTAAAAAGAAAGAGGCCCCAAGATGACTTCTAAGGACGTACAATTCTTGTAGTCTAACAAGTCATATCAAAATAAACAACACTCTTTGGACTAAATTGTTTTCAGACTAGTCCAGTCTTAAATCAACACGTTCAGCAACATCCACGTCTGAACCGAGCGCACTTTTAGGTTCATCTTGCCATAAAAGAAAAATGAATGAGAAATTCCCAGCCAATAAAAACAAACAATAATTGACAGCTTTGTTCTTAACGGGTCCTAGAAGCTAGCCCAATTTAGCTTTTAACGGGTCGTATTAACATACAGATATTGAACATGAGCCGTTTTTGGCAACTGGGCTCGTACAATCCAAGTCAGTCTAGTCGATTTTCAACCTTGGAATAATGATCGTCTCTGCCGTATACAAACTTTTTTCAGGAATGGGGAGACCAAAACAAAGAACACTTCATAAAGACTCTTTTTCACCGATCAACCTCCACGTACCTTCAGATAGCACCTGGCAGCCTTAGATGAGCTAGAAATGGGGCTCTGATTTAGACGCTGCAACAAAATTGTGCTTATTTCAATCTCCGTCACTTTCTAACAAGATCTTTTTTTTTCCTTGATGAAGCATACACAATGTGAGGTTTCAATGGAGTTGTATGACCAGTCTTTTATGGCTTGCTTACCCAGACATCTTCATGGGTGCTGTTTGTGAGTACTGTGGGCTATTTGCTGCTGAATGCACAGGGAAAAGGTATGACCAAAACCTTGGAGCATGTGTCTTAAAACCATTCACAACGGGGAAAAAAGCCATTGAAGCAATCACTTTTCCTGACATGCCATCCAAGAAGTATAATTTTTTCATCAAATGTAATTTTTAAACCGTACAAAAGGCAATTTTACAACCGTAAAAAAAGCAATACAGAAAATATTTTCTTTCAGGTAGATAAAATTGAAAGACTCACGTAAATAAAAATCACGTAAGATTTAACCCGATAGAAAAAGGGTATTATTTGCAGTCGGCAGCAGCTAGCTCTTCGTGGTAGGGATGGACAAGGTGTTCTGCACCGAAAGAAAAAAAAAGCCGACTTTGACTGATAAATATTATATCCAAGCACTATTGCAAATGAGAGGACGATGCAGTGATCAAAAGGCTACATATGATGAACATTACTGAGTCCTTTTGAGAATGAGAGTGCCATGTGGCGAAGACGTCTTAAAAATGGATATAAAAAAAAAAATAGACGCGGAAGATGCAATGTATCTGTCATCAATTGTGCAAAACGAACTTGTTTCTGCCTTTGAAGGAATAATTCAAGATAATGCCATAAAAATGGTGAACGACAATGTGTTATTCGGTATTAGACGAAACTTCTGATGTGTTCATCTGTGTTCTGTAGGCATCCATCAGAACCTTTCGCATATATTGTATTGGATTTATGCCCCAAACCAATTTGACCAGGCAAGACCGGGTTGTGATAATTATGGAAACTTTAAACACTGGTTTATATTGAATTAAACTTGAAGGACAAGGATGTGTCGAAGCAGCTTCTATGAATGGGCACCACAAAGATGCTCAAGCTTCAATTAAAAATAGTCTTCAAGAACACTGTTACTCTACTGCGTAGCACGAGCACTGACTCTGACAAATGCTTCAGCTTGTTGCGGTCCGGTCGTGAAAAACTGTCTGGGACTATTTATCCGATCTGCCAGTTCTTTGATCACCTCTCTCCCGTATCCAGTTGCTCAAAGATAAAATTTGGCAAAAAAAGCCTCAATGAAAAAAAAATTTCACTTGCCCCTGTTTGTGAAACATGTTGGGTAAAAAATTGAGGCTGTTCATTACCCTGGTGAACTCTGTAAGCCATTTAATATGATTTTAAAAATTCAATAGAGCAACAAAACGTTGCTCTGTAAATATATCCAAGCCGTTGACCACAACTTGGCAAAAGCCTGCAAACATTTTGAAACTGCTTAGTAGGCATTGACGGGCCTATAACAAGACACTGATTCTTCGTTTGGCCCGCTGTATTTAAAACAGGAGATTTTCGCAAGGGATCTGAACAATAAACTGACATTTCTAAATGTCTTTCGCCTTCAAAATATCTCCAATGCCAGGAGTTCATCAAAAGAGCCATATAGATACTCTCCAAAAAAGGCTATAGACTTCCCCCAAAAAATCTATAGTCAAGTTACAAACTTCTTCACGTCTCAGTTGAAGGGATGGTTTTCGAATCATCATTCTATTTTTAAAACACTATGCGGCTTCAAGCCAGGTACCTCTGAAATTTTCGGAAGGAATAATAATTCAGAGCGTTCATATTTACTAGATACTTCTAACAGATGGAGAGCTCGAATTGTAGAAGAAGAAGTAACAGAGGGTCGACCACAAGAAAAATATTTCTGCTCTACCTCCTCTTGATGTGTACAACCCTGATTGTTTTCCGAACACGGCAGTCCTCTGTCCCCCTAACAATCGTCGCAACTTGGTCAGTTTGAACTGCTACTCCAAAGCTTTTCTGCTTTATAACGGCCCAAGATAAGGCACCGCAAGGCAGTCAGCAACAAACACTTGACAAGCCTGGTATTATTGTTAATTGACAGAGAAATGACCATTAAAACTGCTTAAATTTTTGCCAAATTTGTCACTGAATAAAAAAGCAGGTTCCCGTTGGTTTTATTTTCTTTTTTCTTATGTTATTCCGCATATGGCCTGACATTATAATCCCTCTACAAAGATAGAGGTATTGACACATTTACAACTTAAAAAAAAAACAACATATCATATAAAATCTTTTGGATACAGGCTTTTTTTTAATGGGTAAGGGAAAAGAGTTTTTTTTTTTTTTTTTTTTTTTTTATATATTTGGGAATATAGATGTATCTCATGGAAGGTTAATACAGTTAAAAGTTTCGGTTTATACACCGAAATTTTCTTATGTAATTCCGCATACAGTCTGACATTATAGTCTCTCTACAAAGATAGGGGTATTGACACATTTACCACTGAAAAAAAAAACAAAAAAAAAACCATATAATATTAACCTTGTTTGATTTTGTAACAGCAGCCCTTTTGAATTTCACTCGTCTTCTCTGTTGCCTTGTTTTACGTTCAGATTTGGATTGGGTTTAACACTCTAGAACAATTCCTTACATATAGCCTTTCAAGTGTAGGCCTACTATAGTTCCTATCGAGATTTTTGTACCAAATTCAATAAACATCAGCGTTATGACATACCACATAATTAAGAAAAGAAACTGTTACAAAACCAAACATAAAAAAGGTTAAACTGAAACACACTAGTAATTCCAAATGGTCTCATAAACTAAGCATAAAAGAGGAAAATGTTATTCAATTATTTCTGCATAGCAGAATCAATGCCTCCCCATACCCTCTCAGGGTGGGCCCACTATTCACCGACAGCTGAATGCTTTCTACACAAAAATATTCAATTTAGAAACAAAATAAAAATGGGACAACAAATATTATGTTTTACTATCCATGTCTTTTTCTGGAAAGATATCATTTCCACTTGATTTAAGTTTGACCATTAATTGCATGGTATAATACTGTTAATTATATCCCCTTTCTGAATCCCAACTTGGAAATGCATATTCTCAAACTTAAATTTCGAAGTGGATAAGGAAATTAATTCCGGAAAGTGCTTTCCCGGTTCTGCGGTTAAATGTATGCTAGGAACTTGTTAAAACGATGACCTCATTCCGTTTCAAACTTTTAATTAAATAAAAAAAAACAAGTTTTTTTTTACTGAAAGTAAGGAGCAACATTAAAACTTAAAACGAACAGAAATTATTCCGTATATGAAAGGGGCTGTCCCCTCCTTAACGCCTCGCTCTTTACTCTAAAGTTTGTTATTGTTTAAAAGCATAGATTTATGAAAAAAAGTCTAAGCTTAGCTTAAGCAGTAAGATGTTGAGGAGGGAAAAGCCCCTCTAGTGTGTAAAATACTGTTCATTTTAAGTTTTAATGTCGCTCCTTACTTTCAGTTAAAAAAACTTGTTTTTTTATATTTAATTTTCGAACATTTTTGAATTAATGGAGGTTTTGATTTTGGCTCACCGTACATGAATAATTAAATAAAAATTGCATATTAATTTTACTTTTATTTGGTTAAATGGCTTTCTCGAAAGTTGTTTAATTTTATTTACGAACGTTTTTATTAGTAATAAATATAAGTAACTTACGAATTAACTTACGTAACGAACTTCTATATCCATATATTTTTAATACGTATATAAGGGGGTTCGTCCCCTAGTCAAAACCTCGCTCTTTACGCTAACATTCAAATTTTGTTCCAATTCTTTAAAAATGGCCCCTTAATCACAAAGGCCGTTAATTAGAATAAATAGCTCTTATGAAAGTACTAAAAAAATCTTTAGAGTAAAGAGACAGGTATTGAATGGGGGACAAACCCAATCCTAAACTTAATAATTTCTGTTCGTTTTATGTATTTACGTGGCTCCTTACTTTCAATTTAAAAATGTGTTTATTTTTTTATTTAATTTCTCATCGTTTTTTTAAATAATGCTGGAAAATCCGGCGCCCCCTTCATAGTAATGTCCCTTCCCCCATGGAAAGATCCTCCCACATAACAACCCGACCCCTCCGCCACTACCAGAAAAAAATCCTCCTTGAAAACGTCTGTATGCTTCCCAATAACCAATACTATATGTAAACATTGGGTAAAGTTCATAACTTTCAGCCCTCCCCCCGGGGACTTTGGGGAATTAAGTTATCCGATAAGACATATTTATTATATTTTTGACCATGCTGAACAAAATGGCTATCTCAAAATTTTGATCGGGTGACCTTGGGAAAAAAATGAGCGTGGAAGGGGGCCTAGTTGCCCTCCATTTTCTGGTCACTTAAACAGGGCACTACAACTTTTAATTTTCGTTCAAATGAGCCTTCCCACAATATTCTAGGACCACTGTGTCGATACGATCACCCCTAGGAAAAAAAAAAAAAAAACACAAACAAATAAACACGCATCTGTGATCTTTCTTCTGGCAAAATAAAAATTTCCACATTTTTGCAGATAGGAGCTTGAAATTTTTGCATTTGGGTTTTCTGGTTCGCTCGATCCGATGATTAGATTTTCATTAAGGTTCTATAGCTTTTAGGGGGCCTTTCCCTCTTTTGTCGCAAATCAGCCAAATTTTCTCAAGCGCGTAATTTTTGATGGGTAGGACTAAACTTGACGAATATATTTGATATCAGTATTAAAATCTGATTCTTTTGATGTATCTATTGGTATCAAAATCCCGTTTTTTAGAGTTTCGGTTACTATTGAGCCGGGTCGCTCCTTACTTACAGTTCGCTACCACGAACTGTTTGATTCTGTCTAAATTGCAAGACTGCTTGGTGACTTAGATGAGATAATTTTCAAACAAGTTCCATGTGTGACCTACTGCTTTAAGTTAAAATAGAGCCTTTCCGTAGATAGGAAGTTGACATCAATAGAGCTAGGTCCTCCTATTTAGTTCTGCCTGAATCTATAATATATTTATACAACAACAAAATCAGTTCAATTCTTAAATGTCATTCATTAAGGCAATTTATGCTTCTTCTATGCTATCCTGATAGACATGCCTATGTTGAAAGCCTTGCCATTATGCAGAGTGACCGTTGGAGACCGACTGCTTCCAATAAGAGCCACCTGAGGGCCGAAACATCATTGACTTTACGGTTTTTTAATAGAATCCGAAACGTCTAGACACCTCTCCCTGATTTTTTAGTGTTGATCAGCTTGCATCTCCCCTTCCAATTAAATTATACAATTCATGAGCATGTTTTAATCATGTATTAATAATAAAATAGCTGGAGAAAACTTCCGTGTACATGTTAATACAAAAGAATGAGCCAAGCCTGAACGGCTCGGCTCATTGACTTTTGACTTTTTTAAAAACACCAATGGGTTTGATTTTAAATAGAATTCAATTAGTTGAAAATCAAGGTTATGCTTGTTTTTTTTTTAATTTACAAATACTCTCAGACGAAAAAGGAGAAGCCTGAGGTAGAGGATAGCAATAATCAAACTGAGCTCAACTAAAACACAAATTCTGGAAATAATATCTGATGTGAAAAAAAATGTGTGATCCGATATAATTAAAATAACTTTGCCTTGGATCATGTTCTTATTAGCATTCTTATCGTTGTTTGGGAAAAAAACACTAAAATTATTTTATGACGTGTATTTTTCCAATCGTCACACCATCTTAACATTTTAACCATAAATGTAATATATAACTGTTCAACCGTGTATTTTGTTATCTAAAACTATTTCCGCCGTCATTATTGTTGACAAATAGCATAATTCAAGTGTTTGGAACAAATGAAACATGGTGAGAAAGGGCTAGGAAAAGGCCACAGAAAGGGGTGAAGCATTTTTTTTTTTTTTTTTTTTTTTTTTTTTTTTTTTTTTTTTTTTGGTCCACTTCGACGGGATAGGTCAACCGCAAACAAAAATCCGTCATTATCTGTCCGAATAACCTCAGAAAAAATAAGGACCCACTTTTCTTTGTGGCCCAAGTAAGACTGCGATCAATAAGCACCCGATCTTTTGTTTTTCTTACAAGATTACAATGCAACACGAAAGAATATTTACTGTGCACATGGCTTCAGTTTCAGTCAAGAGAGCAAAAGGACTAAAAAAAGAGGTCTATGTATGATATGCATATATATTATACATGCATGCATGTACATTTAACTATAAACATTAAACTGAATGTTGAGAGGAGAGTGACCCATTGTTTTCACTACAGACATTCGCTTTGGTTTTATTCTTATGTAGTAACATCGGTGATGGAAGCAAAAAAGTTGTCATTTATTTTGTGTTATTTTTAAAAACAACTGTTTTTTTCTTACTTAAAATCTTTTTGTTTGTGATCTTTTTTCGTTGAGAAAGGCCCACGGACGTGGGGCTGACATATTCGGATTTTTTTTTTTAATTGAGGTGTTGTTTTGTTTATTTTTCGTTCACTGCTTTGTTAAAATTAGAACCCGTTTTTCTCACTTAATTTTTCGTGCATGTACATTATGCATGTATATGCATATATTTTATACATACATGTATGACATGGATATATTTATATATAGCACCGGGATCCCATGCTTCGCCCGGGTCCCGGCATTCGGCACGCGGTAGGCTTGTATATATTTGATTCTCTAAATACGCCTAAGCACAATCATCGGGTTATTCTTTAGTTTTAAGTCATGAGGTGTCAAGTCAGCAATTTCAATTGAATTAAAAGATTCCGGCGTGAGTTACATTCCTCCTTCCTGTTAATGCATCAAAGAGCCATCCATTTTATAGGATTTGTTTTTTCCTGGGGCTCGTTGTTATTCACACTGTTGCTTCTCCTCTAACTGAAAATCTCATTTACGATTCGATGTGATCATCGCTGTGGCACATATTCTAACCACAGATTTTTATGTCACATTTTCGTTTGCAATTCAATGTAATACTTGCTGATTCTTGTTCCTTGCCTTTTCTTTAGCTGTTCGGAGTCATTTGTCATCTTTTGGAATTTGGCACGTGCCATAGATACTAAGAATTAATTCCTCCTTCTTTTTTATCCTTTACAGACTCAAACATACTGAACTAAGAAGTTCCTTCATTCCATGTAATTCTGCTTCGTCTTCTAACCACAAATTTCGTTGGGCAACATTTTCGTTGCATTGTTGGGGTGACGACACTCACATGATTTTTTTTTCTCCAAAATTAACACTCTAAATGAATTTTCTCAAACTCGTGACCTATCTAGATCGTTTTAAGGCCAGGAAATTCCAAGATGCAAATTTTCAAAAAAGAATATTGAGTCGTTTTCAAGAAAAATTTCTAACTACAAAAACAAATACATACACAGCTGCTCACTTAAACATATGATATACATGAAACGTAAAGCAATCTTTGAAATAAGAAGAAAAGCTGCTAACACCAACATTCCAACAATAATTATCTTTGTACCGCGCAAAATTCTATTTAAAATCAAAACTCCGGAACCTTTGCTTTAGTTTTCCGAAACAGGCCTAACCAAAGGCCATACTTAATAGCCTCAAACCGGGTTTGGCAGAAGTAACGCCCTTTTTTGGTGCTAACGTACCTACTACATGCTGAATAAACTGTAAAAATCACCAACTTTCTTTAAATTCAATTAACAGGTATCGTCCTACCTGCTCGGACAGGACAAGCGAAATATTGAAAATTTAATTCCCTTGCAAGAGATAAATCTAAAACGCTGTGTATGCATGTATAATATTAGAATTTCGCTGAAGTGTCCTTAATTAGGTCAACAAAAGCAAACCTGTTGAATTAGTCAAACTTATTTTGATTAAGATAAGTTTAGAGCTACAGGGCATGGTAGTAACAATAACTGTACTTCCTGGGATAATACTAAACATCACTGAACCTGAGAAACGACGCTATCCTACTCAGAAGGAAAGTTTAAGGCAGCCAAAAGTCAGCACTTCACAGCTCCTGACTCTAATCCACATAGCTCATTAACCATACTTATCACCATCATGCAAATCTTCACCCTACAAACAACGTTTAGATAATAAAAGATAAAAATCCTCCAGATCCATTGCTGGAGCATAGGGCGTCGAATGGAAACATAGAGCATAGGGCGGAAAGGGCGCTTATCGACGCATAGGGTGCAAAAGGCGTCAAATCGACGTTTCAGTTGCTGGGTATTTTTTTACAGGGACAAGTAGCAAGCTTGTTGCCCAGCCTTACTGCGGTGGGGATCAAACCCCGGGCCTTTATTGCCAAGCAGAGCATCAATCCACTGTACTACGATAGAGTAACCTACGTTTAGACTAGGCAAAACAGAATTCTTTAGCAGCTATAATTTTTTTTCCGTTTAATTAAAATAAATAAAACAAAGGGCGTTACTTTTGCAGCTTGCTGTAATTTAGTAAAGTAAAAGAGAAAATGCTTAGCTTATTTTCTAATCTAATGCAGGAGCTTTAAGAAACTTAGCTATACAAGGGTAAATATCAGCAGGACAAGGGTCTACCTCACATGGGGGTGGAGCATTCCTGAAAGATGGTATAATCTTGAAGGTGATCGATCCGCGAAGATCACGCTGAAATATAAAAAAATTCAGATAATTTTTTTTTAAACCCATTTGTTTGTCCTTACAAAATTAATAAAACTAAGTTATAAACGGATAATTCTGGGGACATAAATATGGTCTAACATATATCTATGATTTCTATCTTTTCCATCTCTAAAAAGCTTCAGATATATCCTAAACATAACTGAAATTAAAAATATATTCTTAAAATTCAAACACAAGAATTAAAGAAATTTTTTTTTGGCACCGTTAAGCGTTATATATTTGAGACTTCCATGAAAATTAGAGAAAACTTGTTTTTAAAATTCATTTCCTTCTGAACCAAAAATACGTAGTTTTCAAATCAGAATCAACTCAATAGCATTGAATTAGTGAGAAGCGTAATGTCTGTCATGAATAGTTTTTTCCCAGCCACTTTGTATGGAAGGTGTACTCATTCGATTGGCTAGCGAAAGTTCTAGCACAACTTTCAAGGGCTGAAACTGATTAGAAGATAACCAGCTCCCATCCCGTCCTTATTTTTGCCCCCGGGTATGTTCGTACCCACCCAAGGCACCAGGTCAAAATATCTAGATAAAAATTTTCCTCGGTATAGTCGAAAGATTGAAAAAAATATGCCTCTGGCGATTAAATAGCCAACAAAGTCCAAGGGCCAGGAATTATGCAAGTTTCTCATTATTCACAAACAGGTTTAGTTGACAACACATGGTAGAAAAATGGCTGTCTGATCGGTTTGAAACTTTCAGTGATCCAGGGACCCCAAACTTTTGTTGGGGGTATGCTGTTCAGAGATACAAAAATTGGCGAAAAAGCAATTTGTCTCTTATATGATGGGGAAACACCCCCACAAGTTGCTCAAGGAAACTGTGATAATCTCTAAAAAATTGTTCAGAAAAAGCAACAAAAAAAAATTCAAGTTTTACTTTTCCAAACGGCTTGAAAACTATATCCACAACGCCCATGACCAGGGGAACTCAAGTAACAACGAAAACGGTACCATGTCTCATTCGGGAATTATTTCACGAGATGGGGTGAGGGGCCCTAAACTGTAAAAAAACACTCTAAAGTCACTAACAAATTTTGATGAACAAAAAAAAGAAACAGACTTGAAATAACACGAAAAGAAACAGGGAGATATTAAAAACTTTCTTCTAGATAAACGTAAAAACGGAACGCTTTTACGTTCTAACGTAAAAACATTGCTAAAAACACTTTTATTCTACATAAAACCTTCGTTGACAAAGCAATCTTAAAACTCCCTTGGAATATATGAAAGAACAGAATCCCAGCCTAGCTCCAATACATCAAAGCCACGGAATGTTCAGCAAAGGAACGTCCGACTGTATACAGTAACTATTAAACGTTGTTATCATACTGTCATGATGTTTACAATGGAAATTAAACTTTTTTCAATAAGAAAAAAAAGAAAAGTTATTTATCACAATGGAATGGAGAAATCTTGGCAGATTACCAAAAGGACGGAAAATATCTTGTGGGAGAGAATAGCAATCCCCCTGTAAAACGAACTTTTCTGGCATCTTTATTTATTCATTAAAAAAAAAACTTAAGAAGTTAGAACCTAAGGCTTGTTCCTACGGTTTCAACTGCAGCTAAGAATCTTTGGTAACACTATTTACAAAAACGTAAAAATAATGCTTTGTCTGCAAAAAAACGTTGTCAACAATTCAATAAAGTTTGATTACGCGTGAATCATGAAATGAAACCAAGCCATAAAGAAAGTTTGAAATGATATTTACAATGATCAAAACGGAAATAAAAACGGATTAAAACGTATAGAACACAAAAGTTACGCAAAGATATTTCTTAAAAGAACGAATATATAAGTTTAATTTTTCTTGTTAAAAATTTTTATACATCTGGCAAAAGACCTCACCAAAACTTCCTGGCAACAATTTTCGACTGTTTATCGAATTACTTTATGTGTTTAGAATTGTTGCTGACAGTTTTGGTCAGGACGACAAAAACACTGTTGAAAGAAATGAAGAAAGCATTGAAAAATACTTAAACTTTTTGTTGTTTGCTTTTTTCGTTTTTTTACCCTCAAACCCCTTTATTTTTAATACTCATAAGTAGCAACATAACAAAACTCCAGAGTATGATCCAAGGGAAAAGTACCGTATGGCAGGGTAAAAAAATCCAAGACAAGCTAGGATTTTACAGCCACAAAATACTAAAAGAGGGCACGGTCAGTTTCGAATTGGTGACTTCCATTGAACAGTCACTACCAAAATATGAAAATTTTTCACACTCAGCATTTAGATTTGCTATAACCAATGCAACAATATCATAGGCAACGCAATCGCGCTGCCCAAGTAAAGAACGATGTTGGCATAATGTATTATTTATTTTTTGTTTTCTTCCATACCAGGGCACTTCGTATCGAAGGAGTTGTCGTAGAAACTTAAAAAAGAGCTCATTCGATTGGAAATTGGAATGACTAGTGCCCTTTTTAATAGTCAAAAGTGACTGGAAGGCAGCTAACACCCCTTCCACGCCCACCATTTCCCGAAACACATCCCATCAAAATTTTGTAGATAGTCATTTTGTTCAGCGTAGTTGATTTCCAGATAGAAATTATGTTTTTGAGGAAGACGCTCCCCACAGCCCTAAGGGCAAGGGTTGTAAGTTATCACCTGGGGGCATATAAGGTTTTTATAGAAAGCGTTGTCGTAAAAACTTCAAGAAGGGCACATTCGATTGGAAATTGAAATGACCAGTGCCCTTTTTAATACTCGAAAGTTATTGGAAGGCAACTAACACCCCATCCAAGCCCAGCATTCCCCCAAACGCATCCAATCAAAATTTTGAGATATCCATTTTATTTCAAGCAGTTGAAAGTTCTGGATTTTTTACCTTTGAGCAGGCCACTCCCCCCAAAGTCTTCAGGACAAGGGTTATAAGCTATGCCCTGGGGGCATACAAGATTTTTTATTGAAATCTTTGTCGTAGAAACTTGAAAAAGGGCTCATTCGATTGGAAATTCAAGGGGCTACTGCCTTTTTTAATGGATGAAAGAGATTTGAGGGCACCCCCCCGCTCATGCCCACCTTTCCCCCAAACACATCCAATAAAATTTTTTAGATAGCCATTTTATTTAACGTAGTTGAAAGTTTTGGAAATTAGGTCTTTAAGGATGACAACCCCTTCCCCTCACCGGCCTCAGGGCAAGGGTTTTAAGTTATGCCCTGGGGGCACATAAGATTTTTTATAAAAGCGATGTTGTAGAAATTTCAAAAAGGGCTCATTCAATTGGAAATTGAAAGGGCTAGTGCCCTTTTTAATACTCGAAAGTAATTGAAGGGCAAATGGCCCCCCTCTCACGCTCACCATTTCCCCAAACACATCCAATCAAAATTTTGATACATCCATTTTGTTCAACATAGTTGAAAGTTCTGGAAATTAGGTCTTTTTGGATGATAACCCCCTCAGAGCCCTCAGTGCAAGGGTTGTAAGTTATGCTCTGGGGGCATATAAGGTTTATATAGAAACCTGTTGTAGAAATTTCAAAAACGGCTCATTTGATTGGAAATTGAAAGGGCTAGTGCCTTTTTTAATAGTTGAAAGTGATTGGAAAGCGACTAACGTCCCTCTCACGCCCACCATTTCCCCAAACACATCCAATCAAAATTTTGAGATAGCCATTTTATTTAACGTAGTTGAAAGTTTGTAAATTGGGTCTTTAAGGATGACAACCACCCTAACAGCCTTTAGGGTAAGGTTGTAATTTATGCTCCGGGGGCATCTAAGGTGTTTATAGAAAGCGTTGTCGTAGAAACTAAAAAAAGACTCGTTCGGTTGGAAATCGAAAGGCCTAGTGCCCTTTTTAATAGTCCAAAGTGATTGGAAGGAGTGACATTTTTCATAGGCAGCGTAATAGCGCTGCCTATGTAAAGAAAGATGTTGGCACAATGTATTATTTATTTTTTGTTTCCATACCCGGGCACTTCGTATCGAAGTTGTTGTAGAAACTTCGAAAAGGGCTCATTAAATTGAAAATTGGAGTTACTAGTGCCTTTTTTAATAGTCGAAAGTGATTGGAGGGCAACTAGCCCCCCCCCCCCCCCAATCCCACGCCCATCATTCCCCCAAACACATCCAATCAAAATTTTAAGATAGCTAGTTTGTTCAGCGTAGTTGATTTCCACATAGAAAATACGTTTTTGAGGAGGACACTCCCCCACAACCCTCAGAGCAAGGGTTTTAAGTTATATCCTGAGGGGACATAAGAACGATGTTGGTACTTTGTATCATGTATTATTTTTTTCCTTTTAGAGCAGGGCACTTCGTATCGATCAAGTTGTCAAAGAAACTTCGAAATGGGCTCATTCAATTTTGCCCTTTTTAATAGTCGAAAATTTTTGGTGGGTAACTAGCCCCCCCCCCCCCACGCCCATCATTCCCCCAAACACATCCCATCAAAATTTTGAGAGAGCCATTTTGTTCAGCTTAGTTGATTTCCAAATAAAAAATATATTTTTGAGAAGGACACTCCCCCATAACCCTCGGGGCAAGGGTTTTAAGTTATGCCCTGGGGGCATGTAAGAACGATGTTGGCACAATGGATTATTTATTAATTTTTTCTTTAGACCAGGGCACATCGAATAGAAGAAGCTGTCTTAGAAACTTCGAAAAGGGCTTATTCCATTGAAAATTGGAGTGGATTGTGCCCTTTTTAATAGTCGAAAGTGATTGGAAGGCAAACTAACACCCCTTCCACGCCCACCATTTCCCGAAACAGATCCAATCAAAATTTTGAGATAGCCATTTTGTTCAGCGTAGTTGATTTCCAGATAGAAATTATATTTTTGAGGAGGATACTCCCCAACAGCCTTCAGGGCAAGGGTTGTAAGTTATGCCCTGGGGGCATATAAGGTTTTATAGAAGGCGTTGTCATAGAAACTTCAAAAAAGGCTCATTCGATTGGAAATTCCAAGGGCTAGTGCTCTTTTTACTGGTCGAAAGTGATTGGAGGGCAACTAACCCCCCTCTCACACCCACCTTTTCCCCAAATGCATCCAATCAAAATCTTTGGATAGCCATTTTATTCAACGTAGTTTTAAGTTCTGTAAATTTGGTCTTTGAGCCCTCAGGGCAAGGGTTGTAAGTTATGCCCTGGGGACATATAATGTTTTAATAGAACGCGTTGTCGTAAAAACTTAAAAAAGGGCTCATTCGATTAGAAATTGAAATGGATAGTGGGCTTTTTATTAGTCGAAAGTAATTAGAAGGCAACTAACACCCCTTCCACACACACCATTTCCCCAAACACATTCCATCAAAATTTTAAGATAGCCATTTTTTTCCACGCAGTTTAAAGTTCAGGAAATTATATCTTTGAGCAGGGCACTCCCTCCACAGTCTTCAGGGCAGGGGTTATAAGTTATGCCCTGGGGGCATATAAGATTTTATTGAAATCTTTGTCGTAGAAACTTGAAAAAGGGCTCATTCGATTGGAAATTCAAAGTTCTAGTGCCCTTTTTAATAGTCGAAAGTGATTTGAGGGCAACTAACCACCCTCTCTCCGAACCTTCTCCCCAAACACAACCAATCAAAATTTTTAGATAACCATTTTGTTCAGCGTTGTTGATTTCCAAATAAAAATAACGTTTTTGAGGAGAAGAATCCCCCACAGCCCTCAGGGCAAGGGGTTTAAGTTATGCCCTGGGGGCATATAAGGTTTTTATAGAACGCGCTGTCGTAGAAACTTCAAAAGGGCTCATTCGATTGGAAATTGAAATGGCTAGTTCCCTTTTTAATAGTCGAAAATGATTGAGGGGAACTAACACCCTTTCCACGCCCACCATTTCCCCAAACATATCCAATCAAAATTTTGAGATACCCATTTTGTTCCACGCAGTTTAAAGTTTAGGAAATTATATCTTTGAGCAGGACACTCCTCCCATAGTCTTCAGGGCAATGGTTATAAGTTATGCCCTGGGGGAATATAAGGTTTTTATTGAAATCTTACATATATATATGTGTATATATATATATATATATATATATATATATATATATATATATATATATATATATATATATATATATATATATATATATATATATATATATATATATGGCTCATTCGATTTGAAATTCAAAGGGATAGTACCCTTTTAAATAGTCAAAAGTAATTTGAGGGCAACTAACCCCCCTCTCACACCTACCTTTTCCCCAAACACATCCAATCAAAATTTTTAGATAGCCCTTTTATTCAACATCGTTGAAAGTTTTGGAAATTAAGTCTTTAAGGATGACAACCCATCCCCCCACAACCTTCAAGGCAAGGGTTGCCAGTTATGTCCTGGGAGCATGTAAGGTTTTTATAGAAAGCGATATTGTAAACATCAAAAAGGGTTCATTTAATTGAAAACTGAAAGGCTAGTGCCCTTTTAATAGTCGAACGTGATTGAAGGGCAAATAACCCCCCTCTCACACCCACCATTTCCCCAAACACATCCAATAAAAATTTTGAGATATCCATTTTGTTCAACGCAGTCGAAAGTTCTGGAAATTAGGTATTTAAGGATTGCCCCAGAGTCCCCAGGGCCAAGGTTGTAAGTTATGCCCAGGGGGCATATAAGGTTTATATAGATAGAGTTGTCTTAAAAACTTCAAAAGGGGTTCATTCAATTGGAAATTGAGAGGGCTAGTGCCCTATCAAAAGTGTTTGGAGGGTAACTAACGACCCTCTCACGCCCACCAATCCCCCAAACATGTCCAATCAAAATTTTCAGATAACCATTTTGTTCAACGTAGTAGAAAGTTCTGGAAATTAGGTCTTTAAAGATGACAACCCCCCCCCCCAGCCCTCAGGGCAAGGGTTGCCCAGGGAGCATATAAGGTTTTTATTTAAAGCGTTGTCCTAGAAACTTAAAAAGGGCTCATTTGATTGGAAATTGAAAGGGCTAGTGCCTTTTTCAATAGTTGAAAGTGATGAGAGAGCGACTAACACCGCTCTCACGCCCACCATTTTCCCAAACACATCCAATAAAAATTTTGTGATAGCCATTTTGATTAACGTAGTTGAAAATTCTGGAAATTATGTCTTACAGGATGACAACCACCCTCACAGCCCATAGGGTAAAGGTTGTAATTTATGCCCTGGGGGCGTATAAGGTGTTTATAGAAAGTGTTATCGTAGAAACGCAAAAAGGGCTCATTCGATTTGAAATCAAAAGGCCAAGTGCCCATTTTAATAGTCGAAAGTGATAGGAAGGCTTGTAATTTTCATATTTAAGATCAATATGGGTGTAATGTATGATTTTTTGTTGTTGTTGTTGTTGTTGTTTAGACCAGGGCACTTCGTATCGAAGGAGTTGTCGTAGGAACTTCGAAAAGGGTTCATTCGATTGAAAAAAGAAAGGACTGATGCCCTTTTTAATAGTCGAAATGATTGGAGTGCAACTAATCCCCCTTCCACGCCCACCCTTCCACGCCCACCCTTCCATTTGCCTTTATGTTTAAAAACTAAATGTTGCCTTAAGATTAAATCAAAATGCATTGTATTATTGCTAAATCCCAAGAACGACTGACGGTATTATGTTCAAACTTTCGGGGCTACTTCTGCGCTTAAAATTTAACCAAGTCAAACTAGCGTAAGTGTATCCAAGCTATCAAAGAAAGTAAGCAGATTTTTTTTGCGAATGGTATCAAGTTTTCCATTTCAGGTCAACTAGAGGAGGTATGAACCGAAATTAAACGCTACTATTTGTGTCCAGATTTTTAAAAGGGTGTATGCTGCTAAAAATTGCTGAAAAGTTTTCTCCAGCATACAAATAGCAGGCCAAACTATAAAGTCTTAAAAAAAACGAAAAGATTTAAAGTATTATTTTCTTTTTCCTTGAAAAGACTATGTTAATATAAAACGAACGGAAATTAATTAAAAGAAATTTTTTCCACAAAATAAGTTTTTCAAAGAAAAGTAAAGAACTCCATTAAGCAAAAAATGAGCAAAGTAAAATCAAATAATCTACCAAGCGTGAAACTACCACAAATCAGCATCGATAAATAAATGAAACCCAAAACGAGCAGAAATTACAATAAATAACCGTTTCAAACCCAAAACAAGCAAAAATTAGCATAAGTTGGGCTCAAAACCACTATGCCTTCCCAAGCCCAGAACAAAATTTGCACTTTACTGAAAAAAATACAAATGAGCGTGCATTGTCAGTTTAATATACACATACTGATATTTAGTAATCAAAATGTTAATAATATTTGATTTCTTAAAGTTTTAAAAGTAAAAATATTTATATTTTTTTCAGTAAAGTGCAAATTATGTTCTGGCATTGGGAAGGCATAGGGGTTTTGAGCCCAACTTATGTTAATTTCTGCAAGTTTTGAGTTTGACTCGGTTATTTATTGTAATTTCTGTTCGTTTTGGGTTTCATTTATTTATCGATGCTGATTTGTGGTAGTTTCACGCTTGGTAGATTATTTGATTTTACTTTGCTAATTTTTTGCTTAATGGAGTTCTTAACTTTTCTTTGAAAAACTTATTTTGTATAAAGTTGTTTTAATTAATCCCTACTAAAAGCTGAATCTTTTTCACGACCAATTTACATTTGCGGGAATTCATACCACAATTTTCAACCACAACACTTTGTCTCGTGTTTTCAGTAAAGTACAGAATATATACAATATACAAGGAAACTTTCAAATTTTACATTCTACTGTTTCCCTTGTGTAAATTCTTTATATTATAAGCTTGAATCTCACTCTCTACTTCTTAAAAAGGCTATTTTTTCACGTCATACTATCAAAACATGTATCTCTTTTTGTTTCTTCGGGATTTTTGATTTCTTTTGAGAGATCACAGATGTCCAAATCTTCAACCACTATACACTATCTGTGTTTTCAGTAAAGTACAAAAAGTATTACAATATGCAAGGAAACTTTTAGGCTTTATATCCTATTTTTTTGCACTGGGTTATTTTTGTACATCGCAAGTTTGAACCTCACTCTATTTCTTAAAAACTCTTTCTTCGGATAATACTGCTAAAAGATGAATCTTTTTAATGTCCAACTTTTATAACGAGGTCACGATCAAAAGAAAAACCTTTTCCAATTAGGAGGAAAGGGACAAGCTGAGATTCTTAAACTAGGACAGACAAAGCCAAAAAATCAGTGGGATTCGAAGTTTCAGACTAAGAAAATAACAGCGGGAAAACGAAATCTTTTTGATCATCTTTGTTTATATACTACGATGGAAATAGAATGTCAGAAACATCAACTGTTTTGGACTCTTGATCGAAGATATTGACAAAGTACTGAGAAAAAATAAATCAGATTTGGATCAAAGGCTCGGGTCAGCTTCATTCTTAGGTTGTGGGACATGAAAGTGCAATAATCAAAGCCATAATTCTAGGATACTCCACAGTAGCATTCTCGACTTTCCACAATAGAAAACAAATTCTCGCCATGATATGAAAATATTCCTCGGGGTTTAGGATTTGAGGGATAAGGAAAATCGAAGTAATCACAGATGGTAGTAAAGCAAATAAATTGCTGAAATAAAAAAGAATATAAATTAAAGCTTTTTTAAATCAACCACTGCTTAAATCAAAACTTAACTTTTGCAGAGCAATTCTAGATTTTTTTTTTTGGTTTTTTTTTTTTTTTATTTTATTTATTTTTTTTTTTTTTTTTTTTTTTGCTACCACGAAAAATTATAATTTTTAACTGATATAACGCAAAAAAATTGGTTTATATGCATTTTGTTACGTTTTTACGAGTCTGGGGTGGGGGTCCCCCCCCCCGGATACGGCCTTGCGTAAATCATACATGTTTTTGAAAGATGATTACAAAATGCCAAAGATCGTCCTTTAGGGTCATCCATCTAGGCCGTCCTGGCTAAGTGGACGTGCGCTGGGTTGAGAATACTTTGTCCAAGGGGCACGGGTTCGATTCCTGATTTGGGACGCGGGTCAGTGGTGTGACTCTGTAAGATTAGCCAGAGTCGACCCAGCTCTAAATGGGTACCTGGAAAAATCTGGAGAAGATAAGCAGGAAAAGGTGTTCGAAAGCAAAGGATGGCTGGCCCCCAGCCCCCCATTGCACTTCCTGGCTGAAGGGCCACGAAACGGAGATCAGCACCGCCGGTTTGGACCTAAAGCGTCTAGTGCCGTCATACTTACTTTACTTACTTACTTATCCATCTAGGACCAAATGAAAATCAGATCGTGCCAACTTCGGAACACAATCCTCAATTTAGCTAAATCAAGCCCTTCATATTATAATAAAGACAAACAAATTCTGAGTTGCAATAGCCCTAAAATCCCAAAAAACTAAAATACTCTAAAAAGTTTAAAATTTACCAGCATTTTCTGCAAGGCCTCTACACTTTGCTGAGCAACCGGCTGTCCATTAATTTCTCGTATTTCGTCGCCAACATGTAAAGTTGCTTGTCGATGAATCATACCACCATGCATAATCCGGGCAACAATACATCGGTTATCTTCAGTTAATTTTAAAGTAATGCCCTGAAAGTAAAGCCAAAAAAATTTACTAGAAGGTCATTATATATTTCATTTATATATATATATATATATATATATATATATATATATATATATATATATATATATATATAATGTATATATATAATGTATATATATATAAAACTATATATATATATATATACTATCCTCATTTTAGCTAAATCAAGCCCTTCATATTATAATAAAGACAAACAAATTCTGAGTTGCAATAGCCCTAAAATCCCAAAACTCTAAAAAGTTTAAAATTTACCACCTAAACTATGAAACGTGATAGGACCGAGAGGGCGGCCGGAACATATTAAATTTAGAATGGATGAAAATCAACAACCAGAACGATCAATACGGGAAGCTAAAGCAAAGGACAATGCTAAATTTTTTGAAGCAATCAAAATCCAAAATGAAGAAGAAAGACAAATGCGGTTAGAAGATGTGCAACATCGAGTATCAAAACGCGTCAAAAATGAAAATGAAGAGAAAAGATACGGGCGGTTAGAAGATACGCGAAAACAAGAATCTGAAAATGAATATATACTATCTTTATACGTGAGCAATAATTGTGTATGTATAACATAATAATTATGTATAATTATAATTAATTATGCATAACTATAATATAATAATATATTAATGTAATAAATATGTATAATATACATAATAATTATGTGTTTATTTATTTTTTCTCGAAGACAGGTCCATATTATTTCGGGAAAATCGGCATCATGGGATATTCTGGCCTAAAAAAGGGATCTAGATAGGTCAAAAGTTTGAGAAAATTCGTTAAGAGCCTTAATCTTGGAAAAAAATCTATGTGAGTGACGTCATTTTTATATACATCAGTATGACCAATAAGAGCAGCTAAAGCAAAGGGCATGGGCATTAAATTCACAATGGGTGAAAATTTAAAAGTGTTATAAATGATAATTCGTTGGAAGAAAAAGAAGTTTTTGTCCCACCACCTGAACAATTAACAAATCTACAACCCGCACCTTCATATAAGTCTAGACCAATAAGAGCAGCTAAAGCAAAGGGCATTGGCAAATTTTTTGAAGTAATGAAAACACAAAATGAAGAAGAAAGAAAAAAAGGATTAGAAGATAAGCGAAAGCGAGAATCAAAACACGTCAAAAAATTAAAATGATAGCAACCAAAATATAAGAGATGATACTGTGGAACCACCTGAACTATCAAACATGATAAGACCGAGAGAACAGTCCGAACAAATTAAATTAGCAAAGGGTGAATATCGACAACCTGGTCTATCACTTGAGAAAAAAAACCCAAATTTTTTTTTACATGCGTTATGAATGATAATTCGTTGAAAGAAAAACAAGTTTTAGTCCCAACGTCTGAACAATTAAAAAATCTACAACCTGGAACAACATGTAAAACTAGACTAATAATGGCAACTAAAGCAAAGGACATTGCTAAATTGTCTGAAGTAATGAAAATTCAAAATCAAAAAGAAAGAAAAATGGTATCAGAAGACAAGCGACAGCGAGAATCAAAACGTGCAAAAATTGAAAAAGAAAGTTATGATGATTGGGTTTGGGATTTTGACATGGATAAAGTCATCAATGCTTATCATGCCTTTGTTAAAAAACAAAGTTTCGGCGATATGTATTTCATAATGACAAAAGACCAGCGAAAATTTGTGACAAAAGAAAATTTTGAACACTGATCTGTGGCTGGGAACTGGAAAAGACATATTTGTTATCTATAACGTCTTAAGAAATTAAACGAGATGATCTATGAATCTAAACTGCTAAAGCAAAAGGTGTGGAAAAAACTTTCTGAGGTAAAGATGAACAAAAATGGACAATGAAATCTACGGTTGGAAAACAAGGAATAGCGATGATTGGCCACAAAAACTATCTAAATAGGTCAGGACTTTATGAAAGAATTCGTATTTTTCAGAGGGTAGCTGTATCGAGCCTGTGGTGACGTCGTGACATCGAGGAAAGGCTCAAATTGTCTGCGGTTAGAAGACAAGCGACAATAAGAATCCATATATAGAAGCCTGCCACGTAATATATATATATATATATATATATATATATATATATATATATATATATATATATATATATATATATATATATATATATATATATATATATATATATATATATAACCCGCGGTAGTGCAGTGATTCTCCGCTTGGCAATACAGGGCCTTGGGTTTGATTCCATTTTCTGGGCCAGATTCCACAATATTTACCTCACCCAACCTTAATCTGGAAGCTGTCATGACAAAAATCCAATTCTGTAGCGAAACGATTTAACCCGATTCCTGGCAAATTACTTTCAAGAAATTTAACAAACTTTTAAAGCTTTTTAAATTATCTGAAGAAACAAATTTACCAGTACTCAAAAGGTTCCCAAGACCACAGAGTATATATTTAAGTTTTGTAAATACATTTTTTATATCAACAGGGTAGGTAAATATTGAAATACGAAATAATGTTCACAATAGCAATCGATTTGGTTGAAATACCGGAAAAAATTACTTGGGTATCTTAAATATATCAACATTTTGAAAGACAAAAGCAAACGAGAGTGTAAAAACAAAAATTCAATTGTTTAAAGAATTTTCAAGTAAATCACTGTCTATTCAATGTACATTTGGCATCACCATACAGCCATCAAATTAGGGGACGGGACTTACAGAAGAGAAAGTCTTACAGTAGACAATGATATAAAAACAAAGGATATTTCGAAGGTAAAGGAATAGTCGTCAATGTGGTTAGTCCTGTTTTTAATATATATAAACCACAAACCACAGGAAGTCCACAACCAGCCCCCTCACACAAAATAAATATATAAGCACACGGCCCCTCATACAAATAAATATAACCCCCTCACACAAGATAAATACAGGCATATACCAGAGGATGTCCAGGGCCTTATCCTCAAATGCGAAAAAATCAGAAATGATTTTCCTTTCCCCCCTCTTCCCTCCCCCTTCTTCCTCAAAACATTGCTGCATACGGATTTGCTTGTAGAAAGACAATTCTAGAAAAACTCGCCGTCAGTGGGAGCTGAACATAGAGCCTTCATTAATCAACAGAAGCTTCTATCTGTAGACAAATACAGCCAATAGGAATTTTGTTTTTTTGTTTAATATAGAATTCATATTTCAAGATAAAAAAAATCAATAAACTGTACTAATATTCAAAAACACAGGATATTCTTGACAGGATATTTTAATATAAAAAAATATATTAGAAATGTGCACCTGTGCTGCATATCCAACAACCATAAAGAATAAAGATGTACACAAACTACGAATAGGATTATAGCCAGACTAAGGACTGTAACTTTATGTATATTCCTTTACCGTTAAAATACCCGTTTGTTTTCAAATATTTTATCACTTTATTGGATTATTCGTCATACTTATGACCTACCCCTATCCCTTTATTTGGTGGTCGGTGAAGGTGTTTTCCTATTTTGATACTTATTGATACATTGAACAGATAGTACTTCATTTAACAAACTGCTCTTGGTAATGAACGGTAAGTGTAGAGCGTCTCGTGCTGATAGTAATCAAAACTCTAAACCAAGAAGGTTTGATAACAATATGACCGTCAAAGGATTTTTTTTTTCTCGGTGATTCCAAATATGGAATATTCAGTAAGTTTAAGATTAAGCAGCACAATTACCGAGGCTGAGAATTTTACCTAATTTTCCAAGAAAGGGTAAAATACCCCTACAAAGGAATTGATCTTGATGAAAATTACACCATCATATTCAGCATATAGGTGAACCTTACTGCAGAGGTTTCAAGCCTCTGTTTACAGACAGACAAAATTTGTATTTTTTTTTTTTTTTTTTTTTTTTTTTTTTTTTAAGAAGGATAATCAAGATGTGTGTTACTTTTTTTCCGTGTTTGATCGCATCAAACCAATTGGGGCAGATTCCGAGATAGATAATCGGTTTAGAGTTATCGAAAAACTACATATTGAGCTTCACAGTTTCAGAGGCCATAATACCACCCGACAGCCCAGTTTTTTTGTAAAAATGCACGCAGGCCATAAAAGACAAATGATTAATATAATCAATTACTCAAAAATTTCACTTAACTGAGTCAATTAAGTTGAGGCTTCATTAGATATCAATATCGCGTCAGATATTGTGGACGAGGGAAAGCTGGTCTTTTTATGAGTGGGGGGGATAGGGGGGCCTGAAGCCTCAAAAAGAGCACATTCATATCAAATTTTCAGACTTTAATCCAACCTATAGATAGAAATAGAATGAATGGACTAAGCCTGCAATGTGACTACTGTTGGATGATACCTCATCTATTCTTACATAAATACAGAAGTGTTTAACACACAAAAAAAAATACATTAATAGGCTTAGCTACACAAAAGGAAAGGAGATGGAGGGCAACCTCTGATTTTCTTTAAATTCCTTTTAAAAGAAATTTAAAATTAAAAGAGGGAATGACGGCCTCCCTCACGTTTAAAAGAGCTTTCGATCAAACAGTTCACAGAAACAAATTGTTAGTAAGGAACGACCCTTGTCATTAAATACCGAAATTCTAGAAAATGAAACTTGGGCTACAATAAAAGCAACAATCTATTGTTTACGCTGATTGTAAATATGCAAAATGCACTAATTCTGAAGTTGTTCTTCAAAAGCTCTTAGCATATGGAAATTGTACAGAAAAAGCGACTGAACTACCCCAAATGGGGTGCGATCTTGACGAAGATTATGCAATGAGTCCTAAAGCCACTATATAAAAAAAATTAAACAGTTTTTTCTAGAAGAAGATGATTACGCATGCGTTTTTTCTCAGGGGCGATTGTACTGAACCAGTAGTCACTAATTATCGAAAGAAAGTTCATTCAAATGATAATTTCAGGATTTAGTGCCAGAACAAGCAATGTCATCGAGCAAAAATTCAAAGAGCTATCAGAACTGTAAAGCTTCCCAGTATCAGAGGCCATACTGGCACGTAGTATACCATTTGTTTCTAAACATATATGCTATAAATAAAAGCGAATTGTTAATGACCGTTTATCCAATTACTAGCTACAGAGTATCAACTATTTGCATACCATCTAGTCGCGCAACAGATTCCTTCATAGGGAGAGATGTATTAAAGACCTCAAAAATGCATTTTCAGTGTATATTTATAAACTGTCTATGAAGGGTGCTTCAGACGAATTGAATTAACACTTGGATGATTGTGGATTTAACATCTGACCTCCCATTGATTAAGAAGAATATATATATATATATATATATATATATATATATATATATATATATATATATATATATATATATATATATATATATATATATATATATATATATATATATATATATATATATATATATATATATATATATATATATATATATATATATATATATGTATATATATATGTATATATATATCCATATTTATATATGTATATATATATCCATATATATATATATATGGATGATTATAGGACAAAACATGCAGTATGAATGCTGAGGGGCGAAAAATCCCCCGTTTTAGCGGAGATACTGGTTTATGTTGGAAAACTATACTTTATTTCGAGAAGCGAAAACATTACATGAGCTTTTTTCTCAAAAATTCACTCTGTAATAGTTAAACTTTCATATAATGGTAGTTTTAAGGGGTGCGGTAGGCCTCATCATATTTAGAGTAAGCTTACACATGTTATTAAAAACAGAAAAAAAATATCTTCAAATGAGGGTAAATAGTAACATTGAAACTTCGAACTAACTAAATAAAATCCACTTATATGGGGCCTGCCTCAAGCCTCTTTACAATAAACTTCGTCTCTTTATGACCAATTTTTTGAGAACAAAAGCTCAAACAAAAGGGCAATTGGAATAAGATAAAAATTATTTTTTGCAATGCCTTAAGAACGGAAGAGCTTAAACAACAAATTTTTAATTCAAATGTTTTACACGGCAATCAGTTGATATAACACTTGCAATTACCCATTAACCACATTTGTTGCGCTCACAACTGATTTCAGTAAAGAACTATAAAGCTTTACCGTAGAGAGTGAGGGGTTGAGCAGATGGCATACCCCCTCCCCCATAATAATTTCTGCTCGTTTTTAGATTTAATATGTTTTTTACTTTCATTCGAAAAAAAAAAACAGTTCCTTTATTTAATTCGTGACGGATTATGTATTACTATTACATAGCTCTCGTTAGCTTTTAACTATCAAACTGTTGACACAATTCAGATGCCCAACTAATTCATAATGAAATCTTAATCAAGCCTATTGCTATTATTTTTTTTTTTTTTTCTTTTTTTTGTACAGAATGTTTAGCTAACAGTCTCAAGACTAGGCTTACCAAACATAAAAATACGAAGTGTTGGAAGCCTTAGGACCCAGGAAAGTAAAAATTCTTTTGTGAAATTGAAGGGTACTAGCAATACTTAAACTTAATACATTCTTATAACCAAATAAAATCCTGTAATAGTATATTTTTCACAAAACAGCTTGATTTGTAGCTTTAACATAACCCTATGGGTAGCCCTGTTTTGCGTTTACTTAGAGTTCCAGTATCTGCAATGTAATCCGTGACAATTGGAATAGGTTCATATTATTAGAACCCCAGCCCCCCCCATTACACTTCCTGGCTGAAGGGCCACGAAACAGAAATCACCACCGGAACGGACTGTAAAGTTCAATCCCGTCTTCATTTTTTTTCACAGGCAGCGCAATCGCGCTGCCTAAGTAAAGAACGATGTTGGCACAATGTATAATTTATTTTTTTTGTTTTTTTGTTTTCCATATCAGGGCACTTCGTATCGAAGGAATTGTCGTAGAAACTTCGAAAAGGGCTCATTCGATTGGAAATTGGAGTGGCTAAGCCCTTTTTAATAGTCGAAAGTGATTGGAGGGCAATTATACCCCCCCCCCCCCTACGCCCATCATTCCCCCAAAAACATCCAATCAAAATTTTGAGATAGCCATTTTGTTCAGCGTAGTTGGATCCCAGATAGAAAATATGTTTTTGAGGAGGACACTCCCCCACAACCCTCAGGGCAAGGGTTTTAAGTTATGCACTGGGGGCATATAAGAACGATGTTGACACAATGTATTATTTATTAATTTTTTTCTTTAGAGCAGGGCACTTCGTATCGAAGAAGTTGTCGTAGAAATTTCGAAAAGGGCTCATTCAATTGGAAACTGGAGTGGCTTGTGCCCTTTTTAATAGTCAAAAGTGATTGGAAGGTGACCAATACCCCTTCCACGCACACCGTTTCCCGAAACACATCCAATCAAAATTTTGAGATAGCCATTTTGATCAGTGTAGTTGATTTCTAGATCGGAATTATGTTTTTGGGGAGGACACTCCCCCACAGCCTTCAGGCCAAGGGTTGTAAGTTATGCCCTGGGGGCATATAATATTTTTTATAGAAGGCGTTGTCGTAGAAACTTCAAAAAAGAACCATTCGATTAAATATTCAAATGGCTAGTGCCCTTTTCAATAGTCGAAAGTGATTGGAGGGCCATTAGCCCCCCTCTCATCCTCACAATTTCCCCATACACATTTCATCAAACGTTTAAGATAGCCATTTTGTTCAACATAGGTTTATGTTCTGGAAATTAAGTCTTTGAGGATGACAACCCCCCCACAGCCTTCAGGGCAAAGTTTGTAAGTTATACCCTGGGGGCATATAAGGTTTTTATAGAACGCGTTGTCGTAGAAACTTTAAAAAGGTTCCAGGCAGTTCAAAGTTCAGGAAATCATACCTTTGAGCATGACACTCCCCCCACAGTCTTCAGGACAAGGGTTATAAGTTATGCCCTGGGGAAATATAAGGTTTTTTATTGAAATCTTTGTCGTAGAAACTTGAAAAAGGGCTTAATCGATTGGAAATTCAAAGGGCTAGTGCCCTTTTTAATTGTCGAAAGTGATTCGACGGCAACTAACCCTTTCTCACGCCCACCATTTCCCAGAACACATCCAATCAAAATTTTTTGATAGCTATTTTTTTCAACGCAGTTGAAACTTCGGGGAATTATGTATTTAAGGATGACAACCCCTCCCCCCCCCCCAAAGCCTTCAGGAGAAGGGTTGTAAGTTATGCCCTGGGGGCATATAAGGTTTTTATTGAAAGCGATGTCGTAGAAACTTCAAAAGAGCTCATTCAATTGAAAACTGAAAGGGCTAGTGCCTTTTTTAATAGTTGAAAGTGATTGGAGAGCGACTAACGCCCCTCTCACGCCCATCATTTTCCCAAACACATCCAATCAAAATTTTTAGATATCCATTTTGTTCAACGTAGTTGAAAGTTCTTGAAATTGGGTCTTTTAGGATGATAACCCCCTCAGAACCCTCAGTGTAAGGATTGTAACGTGTGTCCTGGGGGCATATAAAGTTTATATAGAAAGTTGTTGTAGAAATTTCAAAAAGAGCTCATTTGATTGGAAATTGAAATTGCCCTTTTTAATAGTCTCTCTTACGCTCACCATTTCCCCAAAAACATTCAATCAAAGTTTAGAGATAGCCATTTTGTTCAACGTAGTTGAAAGTTCTGGAAATTATGAATTTAAGGATGAAAAACCCCCCAGAGCCCCAAGGGCAAAGGTTGTAAGTTTTGCCCTGGGGGCATATAAGGTTTTTATAGATAGTTGTCGTAAAATCTTAAAAGGGGCTTATTCATTTGGAAATTGAAAGGGCAAGTGCCCTTTTTAATAGTCGAAAGTGATTGGAGGGTTACTAACCCCCCTCTCACGCCCACCATCCCCCAGCCCTTAGGGCAAGGATTGTAAGTTATGCCCTGACAATGCACATTCATTTGTATTTTTTTCAGTAAAGTCCAAATTTTGTTCTCGCCTTGGGAAGGCATAGGAGTTTTGAGCCCAACTTATGTAATTTTCTGCTCGTTTTGAGTTTGAATCGCTTATTTATTGTAATTTCTGTTCGTTTTGGGTTTCATTTATTTGTCGATGCTGATTTGTGGTAGTTTCACGCTTGGTAGATTATTTGATTTTATTTTTGCTCATTTTTGTTTAATGGAGTTGATTAATTTTCTTTGAAAAAATTATTTTGTGGAAAAAGTTTTTTTAATTAATTAAATAGAAAAAAGCAGAAAAAAATGGCTTCAGACATTTTTAAAGTCATATATAATTTTTTACAATTCCATTCACCTTATTCAGTAAAACCGTAGGGATGCTTCCACAGATTCTCTCAATAAATTAAAGGTTCAAATTATTTTCATTTTTATATCCTGGCCTAACCCAACCAAAGGTGAATGACATGGGAAGCTTTATAAGAAACTTGAGTTTCATAAAATTTCTATAAGACTCTCCCAAAAAGAACAATTAGTACGGCTACATCATCACAATGGCATTCCAAAATGTTATCTCTGGCCAAGAAAAGTCTCCGGACAAGTTCAGATCTTTCTATACACGCCCAAATGATAACTTTTTCCCAGAACTTCACCATCTTCGTTTCAACTCTTGGTTGGTCAGCAACGTGGATGGATCGAAAAAAAAAAAAAAAACCTTCAGATTTGTTCCTCAGTAACAAGAGGTTTACAGTAAAAAACTTGAAACCGAAATGGTACATAGCTCTATATTCTGCTCGAACTCCCTGATACACATAGTTTATACCCAGATGTTCGGCAAGGGTAAAAAGGTCGAGAAACACTGATCTAGAATCAACTGTTCTTTAAGACTTTTGCGGTTTATAAGGGTTCAATGAAGTCTGTGGAATAGCAGCATAACAAATACCTTTTATTGGAATATTTTAGATATCCAGAAACCAAATATAATTGTTAAATATATTAGGTTTTCCGTATTACTAGTAAAAAAGAAACATCTTTATTTTTATCAGTCTAGAGTAGGAACAAGTAGGAAAAAAAAACTGGGCAATAAAAAAACGCATAAAAAAAGCATATTCTTTAGTTTTAACACAAAAACAGTCTAATTTTGGAAGAAAGTGAACTTGGACGAAAAATAAGATTTTGTAAGCCTGTTTTAAGGTATTATCTAAATAGTGAAACTATATTTTACCATTGGCTCATCGGTATTTTTTTGGAACTGGACCAATCGAACCCTCGTTACATGATCAGACTGATGTGCGTCCCCATTCACTGATTCCCAATTTTCTCTAAACCCAGCAACAGGAGTAAGACCAAGATAAGCTGGTGGTAACAAAGGAGGGGGAGTCACGCGCGTTGAATTGTCTGCGTAAACTTCATGTGCGAGGACATCATGAGCTTGAAATAGAGCCTATAAAAAGAAAAAAATATTGATAAAATGTTCAGCCACATAACCAGCCTAAACGTGTTCATCGTAGATGGAGCTCAATGCATAGGATAGCAACACATCAGTTTACATCATTTTGAACTGGAAAGAACATGTAAAAATAAAATGCATTTATTTTAGCCGAGAAAGAAGTGATTTGAAAAATTGT
Organism: Artemia sp. Qi Xiang Cuo; assembly: GCF_049724085.1. Classification (NCBI taxonomy): domain Eukaryota; kingdom Metazoa; phylum Arthropoda; class Branchiopoda; order Anostraca; family Artemiidae; genus Artemia; species Artemia sp. Qi Xiang Cuo. The sequence continues at coordinate 30,630,450 of NC_142811.1, forward strand.
ATTTATAATTATTATAAGAATAATAGTCCACGAACCATTAATATCGAAAGTAAAATCATCAACAGAGAAAATGAAAAAATATTCTGTAAAAAAAGGAAAAAAAAAACAACATAATCATACAAGTGTATTGAGCTGTCGATGTTGTTTCAATGGGCATGGAACCGCTTGACCACAGATAACACAAATACTTTGGCGAAAATTAAACACTGTTTGTGAGTTACGCGCTTTATTTCATTTGATTTTTAATTCTGAAAGTCCTCAAATTTATAAGTGGCAATTGCTGAATCTTTAAATACCAACTTCAGTACAAACTACACATTATTTGCGAAAAATGTGTTATTTGTATTGTGGGAGCAACACTTTCTTTTCCTTTTTTTATGTGGCCGATTTAAATTTAATTCAAAAAGTGGCAAGGATCAACCTCTGCCGTTTCTACGGGAAGTAAGTACCTCTGGCCCGATTGTTGAATTATATCAAATTTTGGAAAGCTACGTAAAATTCTTGCCCGCAGCCAAAAAGATTGTTTTCGCTTGTCCTTGAGCCAGAACCAAAGTGAAGTTTTATAGTCTTTGCCAGAAAAACTACCTGAAATTGTTCCGCCTAGTTTTGCTTTCTTCAAACCATGTTTCCGCTTTCGAATGAAAATCTCTGTTCAAGCAAAAAGGCACAAGTTTCAAGCTGACATTACATTAAAATCTACAAGTGCTTAAGTTGAACGATGGATCCTTGACCAACTGCCAAAACATTTTCTTAGAATGATAAATAGAAATTATAGAGTTCCCAAAAATGAGCATTCCCATTGGTCCAAAAGTTTTCTCATCTACTTTTATAGCCATTAATTGTGATTACGATTGAGCTTGCTATTTTATTTTCTGTTTTTGGGACAGCCGCAGACGAACGGTGCCACATGTACATTCTAAACTTGAATAGTTCTCACATTACTGAAAATACTGGAGCTTGCCCTTTGCTCCTTTCTTGGTATGGATATTAACAAGCTTGGCTCATGGTGAAAAAATAAAACTCTTATATAAGACATTATTTCTTTTGACGCTGGTCAAATATAGTTGAATAGCAGATGGAAGTATATTACATCAGTTATTTAGTACAATAATTCATTAAACAAACGTACCATTTTGAAAGTTTCGAGGGGCTGACAACTTGCATTGCTGTACCGTATATCAAGAAAAATTCATTGTTTCTCAACGCAAAGGCGAGCTAGGTCCTGATTCGGTACAAATATTAGCAGAAGACGAAAAGCAGGCTCCTCTCCCTCTCCTCCCACTTTTCAGATGAAAGGTAGGCATATTGCACCTTGTTTGGTGCAATACCACAATACAAGTTTTCATCAGTGTAGGCCTGCAACCCCTCCAAAACCTCCTCCTCCGCCGGTCCTCTTAGTGGAAACTCCTCTGAGGAGCGGTAAGGAGGTTTATCCTTGTTTTAACTGGAGTCAGACAGTGATTTTCAATCTGTATGATTAGTTAAGCAAATTGGGCCAGCAGGATTTCAACCTCCCTCCCCTCCCCCCTGCGCAATTCTCACTGCTAATGTTTCAGAATGAAGGTAGGCATTTTGCAACTTGTCAAAAGTGGAACCACATCAATATTTTAAACCTGTATTATTGGATGCAAAACTGGGCTCTTGGTTCCTCTAGTATCCCCCAAACTCCGCTCTCCTTAGTGTGGGTTCTTTTGGAGGAAGGTAGACGTTCTACTTTCTTTTTTTTTAATCAGAGCCACAGTGATTTTCAACCTCTATGACTTCACAAACAAATGGGTAAGATGTTGTTCTAACACCCTTCCTCTGCATTATTTTTTATCAGAACGGCAGGCATGTTGCCCTTTGTTTGAGCCGGAATCGCGGAAGAATTTTCATAAATCATGATAGAATAACCAAAGAGGGCGCACAGTTTCTCTAGAACCCCTCTCGTTAACCCCAAAAATGTAATAAGTAGACCTGTTGCCCCTCCAAATCATCCTTTCCAGAACCATCTGAAACACCCAGAACTTACAGTTCACCCATGATAGTTAGCTAAATACAAATCTTTTCAAGAATCATAAACCTCCTTCACAACATATAATAACTACAAGTCATACGGAAGGCTATTCCATAATTGAGGTCCGATGCGAAGGATAGAAAATTAAATTAACATCTTTGGTGAAAGTTCTCAAGAGAGAAAAAAAAAGAAGAAAAGTGCCTTAAACGCGCAAGTTAAGGGCCCAAGCAACAATTAAAGAAGACTTCAAAATATAAGGTTTGCGACAGAAAAGCAAGAGTCCTATGTCAAGACGAGTCATAAAGTGTGGAAAACGGGCGATATCTTTATAGACCGTAAATTACCACGACCTACGAATCATTGGTTTTTTCATTGACTGCAAGGAAATTATTCTTTGCCAATTTTTATTTCATAACCACCAATTGAAGAATCTGTTTAAAAAATTACCCTCGTGACATTCTAACAACAGAGACATAAAATAACAAAAGGAACAACTACCTATTTACGAGCCAAAAACGTATCCCGCCTTCCTACTTCACCTTCAACCAGACAGAACACCAATTTCATTCACATAACTAGCAATTTTAACATTGTAACACAACAGTGAGTAGGATTTTTCATTCCGTAAACATATTCTTTGCTCCATCCTATGCAGTGCTACCGAATGCTTTATTCTGGATACAAATTGATATTCATATGCGAAAAACATAACTGATCTTCATACTTCACCTTCAACCAGACAAAAAAATCATTTAAAATTATTCAAGTACTTGGTTATTTTAACATTGCAACGCAACCATGAGTAGAAGGAACATATCAATTCAACAAATAATCTTCAACGTGGTTTATGTCCCTTGAGCGACTTAAAGATCCATTTTTCATTCGGTAAATATACTCTTTGCTCCAGCCTACGCAGTACTACCAAATAGCCTACTTTATTTTTTTAGTGTTTTCCTTCTTGCAGCTTATCTAGACTCCGATAGGAATTTGGGGACGGAAAAAGTATGCTAGAAATACTTTCAACCCACACAACAATCTACATTTGAAAGTCATCTCTACAATCTTCTCTCGTTTTTACAGATAGTCATTTTCCGAGTTTAGTTCGACTACAATAGTTATTTTTAAACAACAATGTTTGCAGCAAAACCTTTATGCTAGAATGTTAAAATTTTAAGCAGTAACCAAACTTTTTTATTTTCCTAGAAATATATCGAGGCCGCAACAACTTCGTTGCAAAGTACGTATCCAATTAGAAGGAGACATTAAAGCAGCCATATTTGTAGTAATAAATAAGAGTAGCTGACAATATTTTAATAATTTTATTTGTAAATAATAATAAAATAAATATTATGGCTAAAAAATAATTAATTCCATTTTTTATTCAGCACAAAAACATACACAAGGAAAGCCTCCAAGTAATTATTCTAACTCCTAAAATATTATTGATTCGTTCAACAGTTAAGTTTTTTTTTTAATCTCAACATGCCTCTCCTCTAGTATCTTTCGAAAAACCAAAATTCGTCTATTATATCATTCTAATTAATTATGTTACGGAGATTTTTAATGCTCCATTCCGTCCTAATTTCAATTTATTGCAGAAAATGATAAGAATTTGGTCCCTCTTGTTTTCCACAAAGATTGGAATTCAGGCCGGACCCAACAAGCCGTTAGATTCTAAAAAGCTCCGTGCTAGGTTTAAAAATGGACACTTCGCTTATCCTTGACCAGAGCCTACAGCATATGAGCTGAGGGGAGTTTACAGTCTATTTGTGGTTCTGCTTTCGACAAGTGGCGAATTCTGTTCGAGCAGGTACAAGTTACAGATAGAACTAAGAATAAAATCTATACATACTAAAATGTACGACAGCTCCCCGGACCTATTGTCAAAATTTTTTCTTGGAATAACAAAGAGAAACATTTACAGATAAAAAGAAGAGCATCTCTCCATGGGTCCGAGAGTGCTGTCATCTACTATTGGGAGCAATTTGTTTGTGGTTTTAATTGAGTTGGTTACTTCATTCTCTGTGTTTCCGAATGAAGCAGAGATACTTTATCACATGTACCTCCTAGGCTGCTGGAGCAGAAAGGCTGGGAAGAATGAAAAGGGTACCATCATAATCTCCATGTTGGAAAACCCAAAGCCCGATTGTCTTGAATATCTAGCGTATAATAAACGGGTGACCGGAAACAGCTAAAAATATAAAACAAACGCTTCTATATAATACTTCGTAGTCTAGCGGTAACGACACTTCGGTGTGGCCGTGGTTACCTAGATTCGAGTTTTGGTTATGATAATTTTTTGAGCTATGTAATCTATTTCAAGAGGCCATTAATTTCTAATTATCAGTTCTCCTAAAATGATAAAGTTAAACACGCAAAAATAATGAAAGCACATTTTCTGATAAGAATATCATAATTGTTTGCAGCCTTGCCGCAGAAAAATTGCACTAGTAATATTCGGAACTTCCGTAAAGTATATTAACTTTACATCTTAAATTTTTTTTTAAAGTACTTCAGGTTTCTAAAATCTGTATATATTTCAAATAAAATAGGTCTAATGTTTCATAGATACTTGATTTTTGTATTTACAACTTCTAAAAGATTCCAAGGATAATACACCCCATAGGCTCTTAATGCGACAAGTTTCAGATTTTTAGTGGAAAATTTAAGACAGGCGCGAAATTAAACCTACATTTAACACTCACTTTTAGCAAAAACTTATGATGACTTCTATAGTTTCTTAGCCCAAACTGGAAAAGATATTTTTATAAGGTTGTTTTATCTATGGTTTCAAACCCTAAAAAACTCACAAAAGATAATAGTAAAAACAAAACAAAAAACATTTGTCTGAAGAAAGTAAAGAGCGAAGTTGAAACTTAAAACGAACAATATTATTGCTTCGCAGTTCATGCAACGTATTTTGAAAAACTGTTTCAATTAAACCGGCTCGTAACATTTCCATATATTTCTAGAATTCTAAAAAACCAGCCCTTTACTGAAAATTAATTAAAAAAAAAACTTTTTCCACAAAATAAGTTTTTCAACGAAAAGTGAAGATTTCCATTAAGCCAAAAATTAGTAGAAATAAAGTCAAATTATCTTCCAAGCGTAAAACTACCACAAATCATCATAAAAAAATAAATGAAACCCAAAATTAACAGAAATTACAGTAAATAGCCGTGTGAAACTAAAAACAAGCAGAAAGTAAGTCGAGTAGGGTTGCCGCCCATCCTGCCTTTTAAAAATCAGAAAATAATTTGTACTTTACTATGAGTTACCTTGGATAACGCCCTTTCGATAACCCGTATGCACATAAAATATTTTGATTTGCTTCCAACACACCCTCTAACATTCTCCAAAAGGTTCGTCTGAATGCCCTTCGTCTTATTAGATACTAAAGGTCAAACGTGCCCCCCCCCCCTTTACCAAAAACAAATACTAGATGTATAAATTGGGCACATTACATTACTAACAGCCCTAGCCCCGAGGGCTGTCGGAGGGGGGGGGGGACATGCCCATAAACATATTTACTGGACCTTTCATACTAAAAAAAATTCTACGACAAATCCTTCTATAGGAAGTGCCTTGGTAAAAAAAAAAAATTAAATAAATAACCACATCGTTCTTTACTTAGGCAGCGGCATTGCGCGGCCTATGAAAAACTAAACTTTTTTGAGCGTTTTAGAGAATTAAAATCGTGTAGAAGATTTATTGATTACATGGGACTAATGAGAGTTTTAATGAGTTTCAAAAAAGACTAACGAGAGTTTTGTGAATTGATCTTTCATTTTGTGTGCCAAAATTCAAAAATAAAAGGAAATATTTCGAGACAGTTTATTTGAAACAGTTTTTCAAAAATGCCTTGGTTATACTGCGAAGCAGTAATGTTAGTATGTTTTTAGTTCCAACCCTTCAAGTTACTTCCATCAGAAACTGTTTGTTTTTTTAAATTAATTTATAAAAAAATGAGTAAACTTCATACAATTTTTAGACTTTTTTTTTTACTTTTTTACAGTGCTTCACTAAAAAAAAGAAGAAAAAATGTGGAATGTCATCAAAAATAGGCACTATCAATAACATTAGGTTGAAGAATCAAATTGACGATTCAGGAGGTAGTAAAAGCGAACAAGAAAAAAATCTCTTGTAAATACCCCAGATAAAGAAATAATTTGTCTTGTATAGGTGGCTTAAAGAGACATGTGAACGTCTTTGAATTCAGCAGTTTCAATTAGGAAAGGCACTTGGAAAGATGAAAAAAGGGGACTTTTATTCATAGACGATGCGTTCATTATTCTTCGGTATCTTAGCAACTAAAACAAGGAAAAAGTCAGGTATGTAAACTGGGGGAAATCTTGAAGTTGTAGTCATTTATATAGCTCACGAAACCAAGGTATTCACAAGACAGTCAATTCTGTTTTGTAAAACTCACTAGCTCATTGCAAAAAAAAAAAAATAATCAGAACGACACAGTGTAATCTTTAGAAAGTGTTGGTGCGTGTCCGTTTAACTTGTATTGTTCGTTCGGGCTAAATTAACAAATTAATACTAGATACAGTTTAAAAATTGAGAGTTTTGCGTGAAAGTTAACTTATTTCAGAAGATACTAACTTTAACGGGAAAGGACTTAAAAGTACTACCTTCTCTAGCTGTATTCATAACTCATTATTTTTGAAAAGAAATGAGGACAATAGAATTTTTTTACTTTTACTAAAAAAAAAACACCTATATGCATGTCAAAATACATCAAAAATTGAGAAGAGGGCTACCAGAAAATCTTTTGAGTTTTTTTATATGATAGATACATATAGATATTTAATGCTCTAAAGCAACAAGGGCCATGGCTACAATGTGTCGTGTCTGAGATGTTGACTTACTTGACTTGACTTAAGTCCCGTCTGGCCTTTGTGGCTGTGTTGAGCTTCTTCTCTTCTGAGCAAATGATGAATGTGGCAACGGTAGTTCGATCTGTCTGGCACTATGCGAAGTAGCTGGGGAGGTTATGGGCCAGGAAATTGTCGGTCCATCTCTTACGAGGTTGGCCTCTGGGGCGCGAGCCATGAAGCCGTCCTTCGAATGTGATTTTTGGAAGGTGGTTGGTCAACATTCATTAGATATAGCTAAGCCAGCGGAGTTGTTGGCTTCTGATCGGGTCCATGACGGTGCAGGGGCAGCGGAGTAGTTTTCGGAGGTCTTCAATTGAGACTCAATCAATGTAGGTAATCCTCGCAATGCGTCTAAGGCATTAAGTTTCAAAAGAGGAGATTCTTCGCTCATCACGAGCCTTTATTGAACAAGTTTCAGTTCATTCTGAAGCTATTGAGATTTTGAGAGAGTTGAAGAGTCACGACATTAGAGAAGTTGACAAAATGTTGTTCTTCTAAATTGGCAAGAGGTTCTTGAACCGGGCACTTGCCAGCTCGAGTTTTGCTTAATCGATTTTGAGAAGTCATTATCAGAAGTTAGAACGCTAGGTAGACGAAGGAGTCAATATTTTCTACTGGCTCTCCTTTTATTGTTAGCTGCACGTTTCTTGAAGCAGGGTCTCCAGACACCCGCACAATCTAGGTTTTGTCTGTATTAACGACCATCCCAAAGGCCTGGATTGCTGACACTAGTTCGTCGGTGTCAGCTTAGAGTAGATGCTCTTGACTATTGAATTTCTCGATGTCATCTGCGTATGCCAGTTTATCGATAAGCTGTTGACTGTTGCATAAAACTGTTGACTGTTGATAAGACTGTTGCACCGTCAACAGTTTCAGCAAATGATAGCGCTGCGTTAAGGAATAGGTTAAAGAGGTGAGGTGACAAGAGGCAACCTTGAAGAACGCCCGCTGATGTCAGAAACTTCTCTGTCAATCCCTTGGGCTTCTGGACTTGGCTGACGAAATGTGAATACATGTCTCTTATCAGGATTACTATGTTTTCAGGGGCTCCATAGTGTAGCAGGATGTGCCGTAGATCATTCGCCATATCAAGTCAAAGGCCTGCTTGAAATCGATGAAGAGTAGTAGCAACTCTTTCGCAAACTCAATATACTTCTCCATCATTTGCCGAGTGGAGAAAATCTGGCCTATGGTAGAGCGGTCTTTTCGAAAGCCTGCTTGGTATCCCTCTAAGATATGGTTTGTAAGAGATTTCAGACGGTCAAGCAGTATTTTTGTAAGAATCTTCACCTGTTGGTTGGTTAAACTTATTGGTCTGTAGTTGTTACAGCCGCCCTTTTCCCCCTTTATAAAATGGGGGACGATGGTGGCTCCAGCCCAAGATCTGGGGAAGTGGCCCGTTTCCCAGACACTTGTTATGACTTTGTAATAGATATCGACCAGTTTTTCTGGGCCTGCTTTTAATAGTTCTGACTGAATACCATCCGGGCCTGGGGCATTATTAATTTTTAAAAATTTTATTGCTGAGAGTACTTCATCTCTTAGTGGAGGAGGGCTTGGGTCTACTAGGTACTACGGTAGTGGGAAAGATAGTAAGATGTTCGGGTCAGGCGTTATTGTGGGGTTCAGTTTTTCCCTGAAGTGATCCTTCCATCGTTCTTGTCTTCCCTCGGAGTCCGTGATTGGGAGCTCGTGTTTATCTGACAGTGTAGGAGCGGTCAAAGACTTCTTTATTGACAGTTCGCGGACTTTGTTATACATGAAGAGGCTATAAACTTTTTGAAAGGCTTCTCTACACTCACGAAATTTTCCATTGAGGTAATGTCTTAGAGCTTGTCGAATTTTATCTTCTAATAGGAACTTCGGTCTCTTGTACACGTCCGATCTTTGTCGATCTACTTTTTTAGCATGGGCGCGCTTCTGCACACAGATCAAAAATTTCGTGGGTGATTCACGGTTTATCCGAGTGGGTCTGAATACCCAGGATTTCACTAGCAGTTTCTCTGACGATGGATGCGCTTTCGTCGACCAGTCGGTCAATTTCTTCTGCTGTTGGAGCTTCTATGGGCTGGATTCTCGACAACTTGCTTGAGAGTGCTGTTCTATACCTGTTCCTTGTTTCTGTGTTTTTCAGCAGGTCGACACGATATCTTGGTAAGCCTTTCTTAGGCTGCTGGGGCTTCCGAATGCGCAAACAGAGCTCACACATGACTAAAACGTGGCCCGAGTCGAAGTCGCCACCGGCTATGGAGACTGTGTTCAGTACTGATGATTTCCATCGCTTGCAGACAAGTATGTAATCAATCATGTTTGCAGTGCAGCCGTCAGGGGATCTCCAAGTAACTTTCCTTCGTTCTCTATGACGGAACATGGTGTTCGTTATGAAAAGTTCGTTATCATAAGCAGCGCGCTAGCGCTGCCTAAGTAAAGAACGATGTGGGTATAATGTTTTTTCTCCACCCGGGCACTTCGTATCGATGGAGTTGTCGTAGAAACTTTGAAAAGGGCTCATTCGATTGGAAATTGGAGTGGCTAGTGCCTTTTTAATAGTCGAAAGTGATTGGAGGGCAACTAGCCCCCCCACGCCCATCATTCCCCCAACACATCCAATAAAAATTTCGAGATATCCATTTTGTTCAGCGTAGCCTAGTTGATTTCCAGATAGAAAACATGTTTTTCAAGAGGACACCTCCCCATAATCGTCAGGGCACATGTTTTTAGTTCTTCCCTGGGGGCATAAGGTTTTTATAGAAGGTGTTGTCGTATAAAGTTCAAAAAATGCTTCTTCAATTGGCAATTGAAACGGATAGCGCCAGTTTGAATAGTCTACAGTCAATGGAGGGCAACTAGTCCCCCCCCACGCCCCCTATTCCCCCAAACACCTCCAATCAAAATTTTGAGATAGGCTTTTTGTTCAGCGTAGTTGATTTCTAGATAGAAAATATCTTTTTGAGGAGGACACCCCCCCCCCCACCACCCTTGGGGCAAGGGTTTTAAGTTATGCCCTGAGGGCCTATAAGGGTTTTATAGAAGGCGTTGTCGTAGAAACTTCAAAAAAGGCTTATTCGATTGAAAATTCAAACGGCTAGTGCCCGTTTTAATAGTCGAAAGTTATTCCCTTGGGGCAAGTGTTGTAAGTTATGCCCTGGGGGCATATAAGGTTTTTATAGAAGGCGCTGTCGTGTAAACTTAAAAAAAAAGGCTCATTTGATTGGAAATTCAAAGGGCTAGTGTCCTTTTTAATAGTCGAAAGCGATTGGAAGGCAACCAACACCCCTCTCACGCCCACCTTTTTATTGGCAGCGCGCTAGCGCTGCCTAAGTAAAGAACGATGTTGGCACAATGTGTTGTTTTTTGGTTTTTTTTTCTCCATACCCGGGCACTTCGTATCGAAGGAGTCGTCGTAAAAACTTTAAAAAGGGCTCACTTGATTGGAAATTGGAGTGGCTAGTGTCCTTTTTAATAGTTAAAAGTGATTGGAGGGCAACTAGCCCCCCCCCACGCACCTCCTTCCCCCAAACACATCCAATCAAAATTTTGAGATAGCCATTTTGTTCAGCATAGTTTAAAGCCGAATAGAATATATATTTTTTAGGAGAAAACTCCCCCATAACCCTCAAGGGAGGGGTTTTAAGTTATTCCCTGGGGGCAAACAAGGTTCTTATAGAAAGCGTTGTCATAGAAACATCAAAAAAGGGCCATTCGATTTCGAACTCAAAGGGCTAGAGTCCTGTTCAGTAGTGAAATGTGATTGGAGGGCAACTAGCTCCCCCCTCCCACGCCCATCATTCCCCAAAATAAATCCAATCAAAATTTTGAGATAGTCATTTTGCTCAGCGTAGTTGATTTCCAGATAGAAAATGTTTTTGAGGAGAAAACTCCCCCACAACCCTCAGATCAAGTATTTTAAGTTTTGCCTTGGGGGCAAATAAGGTTTATAAATAGGGTTTTTTCGTAGAGACTTTAAAACAAGCTCATTCGAGAGGAAATACAAAGGGCTAGAGCCCTTTTTGTTAGTCAAAAGTTAATGGAGGGAACTTAGCCCCCCCCCGGCCCTCATTCCCCCAACCACATCCAATCAAAATTTTGAATGCCCTGGGGGCATATAAGGTTTTTCATAGAAGGTGTTGTCGTAGAAAAGTCAAAACAGTCTCATTCGATTGGAAATTCAAAGGGATAGTACCCTTTTTAATAGTCGAAAGTGATTGGAGCGCCACAAGCCCCCCTCCCAGTGGGAGGGGGGCTAGTCAATGACAATTGGATGTATTTGGGGGAATGATGGGCGTGGGAGGCTCCCACGCCCATCCTTCCCCCAAATACATCCAATCAAATTTTTGAGATAGCTATTTTGTTCAGCGTAGTTGATTTCCAGTTAGAAACTACGTTTTTGAGGAGGACACTCCCCCAAAACCCTCGGAGTAAGGGTTTTAAATTATGCCCTGGGAGCCTATAAGGTTTTCATTAACGGCGTTGTCGTAGAAACTTTAAAAAAGGCTCATTTAATTGAACATTCGAAGGGCTAATGCCGTTTTAAATAGTCAAAAGTGATTGTAGGGCCCCTAGGCCCCCCCCCCATGCCCATCATTTCCCCAAATACATCCAATCAAAATTTTGAGATAGCCATTTTGTTCAGCGTAGTTGATTTCCAGATAGAAAATATGTTTTTGAGGAGGACACTCCCCCACAATCCAAAGGGCTAGTGCCCTTTTTAATAGTTGAAAGTGATAGAACGGTAACTAACCCCCCTCCCGCCCACCTTTTCATAGGCAGCGCCCTAGCGCTGCCTAAGTAAAGAACGATGTGGGCACAATGTGTTGTTTTTTGTTTTTTTCTGCATACTCGGGCACTTCGTATCGAAGGAGTCGTCGTAGAAACTTCGAAAAGGGCTCATTCGATTGGAAATTGGAGTGGCTAGTGTTTTTTTTTAATACTCGAAAGTGATTGGAGGGCAACTAGCCTCCCCCCCCACGCCCCTCCGTCCCCCAAACGCATCCAATTAAAATTTTGAGATAGCCATTTTGTTCAGAATAGTTGATTTCCAGATAGAAAATATGTTTTTGAGCAGGACACTCCCCCACAACCCTCGGGGCAAGGGTTTTAAGTTTTGACTTGGGGGCATATAAGGTTTATATAGAAGGTGATGTCGTAGAAACTTCAAAACAGGCTAATTCGATTAGGAATTCTAAGGGCTAGTGCCCTTTTTAATAGTCGAAAGCGATTGGAGGGCAACTAGCCCCCCCCCGCTCATCATTCGCCCAAACACATCCAATCAAAATTTTGAGATAGCCAATTTGTTCAGTGTCGTTGATTTCAAGATAAAAATTATGTATTTGAGGAGGACACTCCCCTACAACCCTCAGGGCAAGGGTTTTAAGTTATGCCCTGGGGGCATATAAGGTTTTTATAGAAGGCATTGTCGTAGAAACTTCAAAACAGGCTCATTCGATTAGAAACTCAAAGTGCTAGTACCTTTTTAATTGTCGAAAGTGATTGGAGGGCAACTAGTCCCCCCCCCCCCGCCCATCATTTCCCCAAATACATCCAATCAAATTTTTGAGATAGCCATTTTGTTCACCGTAGTTGATTTCCAGATAGAAAATATGATTTTGAGGAGGACACTCCCCAACAGCCCTCAGGGCAAGTGTTTTAAGCTATGCCCTGGGGGCATATAAGGTTTTTATAGAAGGCGTTGTCGTAGAAACTTCAAAACAGGCTCATTCAATTGGAAATTCAAAGGGCTAGTTCCCTTCTTAATAGTCTACAGTGACTGGAGGGGAACTAGCCCCTCCCACACGCCCATCATTCTCCCAAACACATCCAATTATAATTTTGAGACAGCCATTTTGTTCAGCGTAATTGATTTCCAGATAGAAAATATGTTTTTGAGGAGGACACTCCCCAACAACACTCAGAGCGAGGGTTTTAAGTTATATCCTGGGGTATATAAGGTTTTTACAGAAGGCGTTGTCATAGAAACTTCAAAAGGGGCTCATTTGATTGGAAATTCAAAGGGCTAGTACCCTTTCTAATAGTTGAAAGTGATTGGAGGGCAACTAGCCCCCCCCCCACGTCCCTCATTCGCCCCAACACATCCCATCAAAATTTTGCGATAGCGCTTTCGTTCAGCGTAGTTCTTTTGTAACTAGAATATATATTTTTGGAGAGGAAAATCTCTCACAGCACTCAGGATAATGATTTTCAGTTTGGCCCAGGGGGCAAAAAATGTTTTATAGAAGGCGTTGTCATAAACGCTTCAAAAAAAGTTAACTCAAGTGGACATTCGACAAGCTTCTTCGCTTTTTAAATGTCAAAAGTGATTTGAGGGCACCTAGCCCCCCCCCACGCCCATCATTCCCCCAAACACATCCAATAAAAATTTTGGGGTAGCAATTTTGTTCAGCGTAGTTGATTTACAGATAGAAAATATGTTTTTGAGGAGGATACTCCGCCACAGCCCTCAGGGCAAGGGTTTTAAGTTATGCCCTGGGGGCATATACGGTTTTTATAATAGACATTGTCATAGAAACTTCAGAAAAGAGCTCATTCGATTTGAAATTCAAAGGGCTAGTGCCCTTTTTAATAGTCGAAAGTGATTTGTAATATTTGTTGTTGTTGTATAGACCTGGGCACTTCATATCGAAGGAGTTGTCGCGGGAACTTCGAAAGGGGCTCATTCGATTGAAAATAGAAAGGACTGATGCCCTTTTTAATAGTCGAAAGTGATTGGAGGGCAACTAGCCCCCTCCCCCACGCCCATCATTCCCCCAAACACATACCATAAAAATTTTGGGATAACCATTTTGTTCAGCGTAGTTGATTTACATATAGAAAATATGTTTTGAAGAGGATACTCCGCCACAGCCCTCAAGGAAAGGGTTTTAAGTTATGCCCTGGGGGCATATAAGGTTTTTATAGAAGACGTTGTTGTAGAAACTTCAGAAAAGGGCTCATTCGATTTGAAATTCAAAAGGCTAGTGCCCTTTTTAACAGTTGAAAGTGATTAGTAATATTTTTTGTTGTTGCTGTTGTTTAGACCAGGGCACTTCGTTTCGAAGGAGTTGTCGTGGGAACTTCGAAAGGGGCTCATTCGATTGAAAATAGAAAGGGCTGATTCTCTTTTTAATAGTCGAATGTGATCGGACGGCAACTAATCTCCCTTCCACTCCCACCCTCTCATTTGCTAATTATGTTTAAAAACTGAATGTTGCCTCAAGATTAAATCGAAATACACTGTGATAATGCTAATTCCCAATAAGGCATCTCAGCAGTATCCCAAAAACGACAGAGGGTATTATGTTCAAACTTTCGAGGCTACTTCTGCTCTTAAAATTTAACCAAATCAAAATAGTATAAGTGTATCAAAGCTTTCAAAGAAAGTAACCAGATCTTTTTGCGAATGGTATCAAGTTTTCAATTTCAGGTCAACTAGAGGAGGTACGAAACTAAGTTAAACAGTACTATTTGGGTCCAGATATTTAAAATGGTGTATGTTGTTAAAAATTGTTGAAAATTTTTCTCCAGCATAAAAATAGCAGGCCAAACTATAAAGTCTTAAAAAACAAAAAGATTTAAAGTGTTATTTTCTTTTTCCCTGAAAAGACTATGTCAATATAAAACGAACAGAAATTAATTAAAAAAACTTTTTCCACAAAATAAGTTTTTCAAAGAAAAGCAAAGAACTCCATTAAACAAAAAATCAGCAAAAATAAAATAATCTACCAAGCGCGAAACTACCACAAATCAGCATCGATAAATAAATGAAACCCAAAACGAACAGAAATTAAAATAAATAACCGAGTCAAACTCAAAACGAGCAGAAATTAACATAAGTTGGACACAAAACCCCTACGCCTTCCCAAGGCCAGAACAAAATTTGCACTTTACTGAAAAAAATATAAATAATTTACTTTTATAACTTTAATAAATCAAATAATTTTAACATTTTGATTACTAAATGTCAGTATATGTATATTAAACTGACAATGCACAAGTAGGGTAAGAGGTACCATTTTGCTCACGCCCCTAGGAATCTCCATGTTATTTGCTTGCCTTACGTTCCTTGGCGCCTTTCCAGAGCATGTACTTATGGATTTGCTTGCCTTATGTTCCTCGGTGTCTTTCCAGAGCATGTACTTATGGATTTGGGTGGATTATGTTCCCTCCCATGCTATTCTAGGAGCTTATGTTCCTTCCTATGCTATTACAAGGGCTTATGTTCCCTCCCATGCTATTTTAAGGGCTTATGTTCCCTTCCATGCTATTCTATTTTCCCTCCCATGCTATTAAAAGGATTTATGTTCCCTTCCATGCTATTCTATAGCGCTAAGTTCCTTCCATTGTTATTCTATGGGACCTCTACACGTGATTAAACATGTTATGAAACTATGTGCTATTTGCTTATGTCCCATTGGTACCATTCCAAACGAGCGGGGATTCCCCACCTGTTCTTAAACATTGCAAAAAAGATAGCAGTATGAATGGGTATTCCCCACAATAAATTTGTTTCAACTCAAAGTTTTTTTTTTCAATATGAGTGTTTTTTTTTCGATCTGGCCCCTGTTTTTTAGGGAGACAATAAGAAACAAAAGATGTATTTACTCCTCTCTCTCTCTCTCTCAATTTTTTTGTTTCTGCTATCTCAGTCTAATTGTGATAGTGAGAGTGTCAACACATGACAAAATGTTCCATACACGTCCCCCATGTATGTACACTCTGGGTAGCTGGTCATCATGTGAGAATTGCACAATGATTGATGAGTATGATGAAAAATGTAGATTATGCAACCCGTGTAAATTGCATAAAGGATATGCTGTACAAATTAAAGGTTGTAATTTCTGTTTTAAAGAGGTGTGTGCCTCTAACCCTAGAGACAAACTCTGCTCCAATTGTCACCATGATAAATGTAATCAGTGGGAGAACACACATCCCGGTATGATTTGAAACAATACTAGGCGTTATTTTAGTTTATTGCTAAGAGATTGGTATCGTCGTGGTTTTAGATTGTTCTGGGAGGAGAAAACGGGTCAACGATTCAACTGTTGGAACAACAAAAGAACTTGGTTTCTACGTCATCGTTGTGAAGACAATGACTACTATGATTATAAGCCCACTGATTATTATTTGGCTGTGACGGAATGTGACTCGCCGCTTGAGGACACTATTTATGACATTACTTCAAATAAGCAAATTGAAACATGTGAATTCTATAGAATGAATCAGAATAGTATCATTGACTATACAAAGAGATATGACAAGAGTGAAGTTACACTCTATTGTAGAAAATGTGACCCTGACATTGCAGTACATCAGGATCAGTAGTACACTGTGAATTCAGATAATCTACCTGCACTAGTTGTTGTCAACAAATACCTAGTAGAAGAGAAAATCTAAAGAGTAGAAAAGTCATTTTATCATGTATATAAATTTTTATTAATAAACAATTTCACATACATTTTTAGAACATTTTATTCGTAGGGCACTAAAATCAATATTAAATACGCTTGTAATTATATTTTCCACTAGAAAGTCGTTCAATCGAGGTAAGTCAACGTAGATGTCGAGAAACTGCTTGTAGGTGTAGCCACGACATCTGAACATAAAAAAGAGTAGTGCATGAAAGCCACATGTCTTAGTCTTTAAATCTTGTACTCTTTGTTGATTTTGAATAATGGTTTTCCAACTGCTTTCAATAAAGTTGCTGATGTATGGAGTGTAGAATTTATACGATAGGCCAAGAGGATCAAAAAATTCAATATTCTTCGCTGTTTGAATAATGCAAAGCCAATGGCCGGTCTTCAAAGTCGATGGACTGCTATTAACAATGATTAGGGTATTGTTAACACTTGGATTTTTTTCAATGAAGTCCGAAGGTATGCAATAGAACTTGTACTGGGACATGTTGGATCCATACTAAATACGTTGATTATTTGGTTTGTGTTCATGGTGCTAGGTCTAGCAGAACACTGCCGTCGGGAGTGATTTTCCAATAGGTTTCAAATTTACTCAGTGATATTAGCGTGATATTCTCGGTCAGAGCATCAGCAAATGTACACTCTAAACGTACATTCCCTGTTCGTACTATGCTCAAATCCTGAGTCCCCGACAAGTCCAAAACAATTACCCCATGATTTTTTGAAAACATTGAATCGGTTATTCCATTTTCAAATAGTTGAGAGTCATGATCTAGGGATTGCATGGTCAACTCGTACAGAGTTCTATAGGATTTTTTGTCAAACGATAGAGTGTACAGTGGAATACCATTCACTTTGCACACAAGGCTAGATAGACCGAAAAAATCAAAATCAGGGGGGGATTCAGTCCAGGATCCAACGGCACTGCCACTTTTCACAAAGCCCAAAGCCAATTTTGATGGGATTTCTCCATTTATAAATTATGAATCACTATAGCTACCAGAGCCGGTGGCAATGTGCCGTTGATTGGTGATCGTATGGGGAACAAGAAGTTTAATGTTGTTGCCATTGGCTCTTAGCTTTTCCACTGCCAATGCAACACAGCTCATAACTTGTTGTTTTCGGACGTGGAGAATTGCCGATGTGATAATGACATTGGCATCGGGTGCTGCAAGAAATGTGTTTCTTAAAATGAAATTAGAAGGGGCCAGCTGTAGCCTTATGTCAATCTTGACACTGGGGGGTAGCCATTGGGATATTTTGAATATCTCATGATTTAATTTTCCAACCAGATGATACTCTTGGGTCACTTCAGTAGTCAACTCACCATCAGTATCAACACCTGATCGATATTCATAGCCCAATAATTGTCCTCTCAACTCCTAGTATGCCTTTGGCGTCATCATCATAAATTGTATGTAGCTTGCATAGTTTGATAAATTATTACTAGTGCTCACCAATGTTCCATTAATAAATACATTAATTTGTTTGAATAGGTTGTGTTTAATACGGTTTTCGTAGGAGAGACCGTCGCCAGCAGTTGGAGTTGTATTATCTGAACTTCTTTTCATCGTAGGATCTACATCAACCTCTGTTGCCGACGAATCCAAGGATTGGTCTTCATTGGAAAACATATGAAAATTTATGTTCTCTGAAAGGGGCTGTTTTGAGTGAAATCGCACGTGGTAGTCGTTTATATCACAGACATCAACGGGTCCAACTTTGTACCGATTTAATTTGTACCAGAGTAACTGATGAGATTCCTTTTTGGGTAAATAAGTCATCTTAAGAGAAGAAATATCTCTTTGATCTAACAGTCGTCTTCTTCTTCTTCTTCTTCTGCTTATGGCTCTTCGTTGTTTAATTAATCAATGTCCCTGGTGATGACCTTGACTTCTGGCCTGGGTGGAGACTAATAATCCAATGACGTCCACGCATCCTTTTAAACCTCTCCCTATTATGCATTAATTTTAATTGTTCATCAATGGCTCTTGCCGAAGATCTAATATTTTCCTTAACACTCTCCTTGAAATTCTTGCCCGACCCCCAGTCCTGTAGTGTGGAGGCAGCAAAATTTGATGCAGCAGGCACAAGATATTTTCTGGCAAGGGGTAGTGCAGAACGAAATAGCCAAGCAAACCAGCTACCAAGGCCATAGCCAGACATTATAGTACGAACCTTGTAGTATTCCAATCCATTGCCTATTTGATGTGGACTCAAAGCATCAACATAGCAATTGATATCGGGGCAGACAAATGGAATTCTTCTATTGTTCATTTTAGGTGATTGTGCTCTCGGCGACAATGAGTTGAAAATGACATGTAATCACTACTAAGCCTTTTGTTATTGCTAGAAGATCACCCAATTCACTTATTAGTGTTAACTGACAGAGTTCCAAATACGAAGTGTTTACAGGAACATACTGCAGATGCTTTATATTATAGTGATGAACAAGTTCATGAGATGTTTTTCGTTCAAGAACAAGTAGAAGGGAGGCATCTGAATTACGAACTTTTGGCGTTTCCACAAAGGATGTATAGAAAACTATGGAAGAGTCAAAGGCAAAATAAGACCGTCAATGGAAAAAAATAACTCGATCCATTATGTAAATGGCGCCAATATTTTCTCTATTGATCATTTTCTGTTTAAAGCCAAGAACATCTCTCAGATTATCACTGAGAATAATTATTTCAGTGTCAACAGGTGAGGTAGTGTAAATACTATCGTGTTCCTATGAATAATGAAAATTAAATGTAAAATTCATACGATATGAGATTTTTCTATTGATTGTAAGACACAAATCAGTCACATTATCTTATTCAATATATTTCAATTTTACATGTGGATATTCTTTAGATTTAAGTGCTTCAACCAATTCATAGTCGACAAAGAGTGACCAATCGAATGGTATAACTTTCAAATCATACAAAAAATCCTTTCTTAGGATGTCGTAGATATTTTTGAGAATACAACTGACAAGAGCCACTTCATACACACCGTCAATTTTGATGGCGGGGGATTTTTGTCCAAAAATCACTTGTCGTATTCAAGTCGTTGTAGAGAGGATCGGAAACATTGGACATAAAAGTTACATAGAAATCATTGGGCATTGTCAATATCTTCAACACCGATCCAAGAATCAAAATCATAGTCAATATCTTGGGCATTGTTTGAATTTTTTATATGAATCCTGTTCGAGAATACTTTCAATGGCCCGAGCAACTTCAACGCCTCTCTTTGATCGCAATGGAATTGCATATGCATAGCGACTAAAAACACTGATTGCAAGTAGAATGTACTTGTACGGTGGATTGTGACGTCGTTGAACCTCATCTAGAGTCAGAAGATCTGCTTGCATTATATGCAATGGGAAAAAGGCTTTAGTTTTTCGATATTGATTGGCACGAAGTCTATGATTTCTATGCAGTGTGTAACTTGATTCATTTTGTAGATAGTCCTGTACACTTTTAGAGTGAACACCAGTCGCTTTGGAGAGAGCGGCGATGTAACTTAAATTTCCCAACATACAGGTACTTCCAGAAGTGTGACTCAGAACCTCTACCGAATTCAATATAAATAATTTGTGTAGAGTTCGATACACCGTTGAGTAGGGATGGTTGGTGGTGGTGATGTTGTCTTTATATGTCTTTGCTTTCGTATAGTTATCATCGGTGTGCTAGTATTTTCCAAAATTGATTTAAAATCTTGTTCTTCTTCATATTTTAATGGTGGTGGTGGTGGTGTTGACAAGGATACAAGTTCATTTAATTTTTTTAAAATTTGTCTTGCTAATAAGACTTTTGGGGAATTTTAATGTATTTAAAAAATTGTATAGATGAGATTCAAATGATAATAGTCCTTTAAGATTTGTAACCATATCATAGATTAAATCAAGTAGATTATAGCTCTTGCCCTGAATTATAATCCCTTTCCCGTTACTCTCAACTTGAATATGATCTTGACCACTTTCCATGAGATAGGCTAGGAGTCGTGTTATTTTTTCAACCTATTATTTGGGGATTAGATTTGAAAATTTAAATAAAAATTTATAAAAATCTTCTGTCTTTAATTGTGTTCCAGCAGCAGCAGACTCTTGAGGAGATGATTCTTTTTTTGTGATCAATAGCAACAGCAGCAGTGGCCTTCACACGATAGGACTTATGTTTGTCCACTCGGCGAAGTGCATCTTGAAGTAAAAGCAGTTTTTTATCATCCTCAATATTCTCGTTGTCAAGGAATTTACTCAGATTGTTCTCAAAATGTTCCACGGGTGAGAGGGCGAGTTCTATTGGAGTCAATTTATAGGGTTTTGCCATCTAGAGAAAACTGTTTACAAGTCCTGCAATTATCGGCGGTAAAATTGTGAAAAAGCTACCGCCCGCCTGAAGAAGTTGTTTCTTTTTAAAATTCTTTCGTTTTGTTTTATAGGCCAATAAACGTACAATGGAACGATGTTGCATTGCCTGTTGCTTAGCTACTTCTGGTAGGTGAATATTGCCCTGAGTCAAATTCAGTCAAAGTTCAGATATTAGATTAATAAAATCATCATGTCAATACCATGTTTGAGTATGGCTTTCCTAAGCGAGGGTTTTGAAGTGCTTAGAACTGAAAACAGATGTCTATTTTCATGTAATTTCTTCAGTGTCATGATAGCGACCAATAGGTCTTTTTAGTGTTCACGGGGAGATATACTGCAATTTCATTGCCGAAAATATCTGTGACTACACGCAGGTTCTTGTGTGTATTTGATTAAGATCTAATAGGATATAACCGTAGGGTTTAGTAGTTGTTTGATTTTATGCTAAAAGGCGAACATTAAAGGTACCATGATAGATTTATTTATTGAGGGTTATTACGGAGCTAGAATCTCGAACAACTCTTTAGATGATGTAGTAGGTGTAGTGCAATGCAAGTGTTATCATACATTGGCTCTGATGAAAGAGATTGTGTAGAACCAGAGTAACGGAAATCTGTTCATGATGAGTGTGAAAAGTGAACAGTTGTAGCAATTTCTGGGACCATTGTTCAATTCATTCAGCCAGATCGTCAATAATCAGCCAAGAGTTTGCTTCAATAATGTTCAAAACATCAAGTCCCTGTATGAATTGTATCTGCACCAATCCCATGGTGGTGGCAGCAATTGTTTTTATTTTATCGTATGACTCCTGCCAAATACTGTAACAATAGTAGATTTTTTTTGGCTTTTCCACAAACATTTTATGGCAATTTTGAATTATTTTAGTTAAGAGTGTTGTATTGCCTGAGATTGAGAGCCCACACAGAAACGATCTGAATAGTGTTTTAAATTGATAAAAGTTCCATTCAATAGTTCACATGAACAACTAACTGTAGACCATAGCTGTCTAATGACTAAATATTTTCCCCTACTAGTCTATTCAAGAACAAAAAATCAATAAAGAGTCATATTTCTTGTATTAAAAAAACAGCACTTTACAGAAAAAATACACTTTTTAAATTTATTTATAAAAAATGCGCTAAGCACTTAAAATAATATCACTTTTTTTTAAATGCAACATGTACAAAAGCACAAAAAAAATCTGCTCTATGTCCAAAAAAAAAGATAACTTTGGTAGTGGCTAGCGGTGCACCCCCCGCTGGCGGCCCCCCCCCCCAAAAAAAAGGTTTTAGGAAAAAAATTTACTGGACTTTATTCAAACCGAGACTTTCCCTATGGATAACACATTCGACCCGGTCTGAAGTTAAATAGTGCCCAAGGGGGGGGGTAGTCACACCGTCTTGACAAACATAGACCTTGTCGGAGATGGTACTCATGGCAATTTTTTCTACATTTACAGTAAAGTTCCTGTAGTTGAGAGAACGAATTGCCAGCAATTTTGCTTGTGGAATTGTATTTTGAACAATACAGGTTATTTAGATGCCCATTTCGAAATTCTTATCACTATAGCACGTGGGTACTCTTTTGCAACGTTTATTAATTTCCTCTTCCTTTGTCTTTATAAATTACACCTTAAGACTTACAAACATATCTCGGGAAATCATGTCGCTTCCCGTTTCTGATTTAAAAAATACGTCTTTTAAAAAAGACGCCCGACGTTTCACTAGCTCTGGGTATAGCCCACTCCAATTTTTGGAGTGGGTGATCCACGTGACTGATCCAATGTTTGGGGCCGGTCACAATATCGCAATGAGTCCTATTGTGAACACTCTCGCATATTTTACCAAAAGCCAAATTCAAAATGAGCTGACAAGTTTCTTTTTCGGCTTTCGTTTGTGCTGCAGGACGTTTCTTGACCAAGGTTTCAAAGAACATGTTTAGATATGGTTTTCGACTAAACTGGAGTGCTCTGTGGACCTTTGTGACGTTCAAACCGTTGTTGCACATCCATTTTAAAGCCACGTGATGTTCAACAATATTTTTTTCGACAGAAGGTCAGCAATAAGTTTTTGTTTTGAAGGTGACCAATGCAATCCGTCCACCTCGACTAAACGCCGATTATGAGGAATCAAAGAGTCCTTAGTCACAGGTCTATTGATGCACAGGAAAACAAAATCCTTTACTGAATCGTGAAGCTCAACTGGTATCTCCCCATCAATTTAAAAAGACCACCCAACCGGTCCATTCTCCTCAACACTGTCAATGTTGGGGAAATGGGGAGCTTGAGGGTCATTGAGCCATTTATAGTCACCGCAAGGTAGTGCATATTGGGACATGGCCGAGGGGTAGAGAGAATTCATATCAAGGAAAACTGCATCCGATTTTGTCCCCGTCTTCTCTCCAGTTGGATCAGTTTCCAAGATACGATCCCCATGGAAAACAAATCCACCCCTCATTGACCTTTCGATGAACAGATGCTGATCAATGTCTGTGATTAGCCCGATTTTTTCCCCACTAATTTTTAGGATGAGGTCCATTACCAGATGAGATGAAAAATAATAGCCCAAATTAAGATCGAATTCCCTATAGATTTTGTCCTCATTTTTACAAATAATGGCCAACAGAGTCAGCAGATCACTTGACAAATACATCTTGCAGTAGTCAAACCCATTTTTACACCCTGCCTCTGCCTACACTTTCTTAGAAAAACTGTGTTCCTCAGGGGTACAAATACGGTTATTAATACTGTGATAAAGTGATTCAATCCGAGGAATATTGTTCTCGATAAATCTTTAAAATGAACAAGTAAAAGCATACGACAGGAAGCACTTAGCCGTCAAAAAATAGTTCAAATCACTTGAGAACATTTGTTTGAGAAGAAAGAAAGTGTAGGGACTTGTATCGTTTTACCGTAACTCCATTACTTTACTCACTGATTTGGGAAAAAAATGTAGGAATCTAAAAAGCGAATTTTATTCGGGTACTCAACTTCGGCTTCAGCAAATTTCCACAAAAATTCCAAAACAAGCAACTTTTCCGATGATTTAGGAATGATTTTGTAGGAAAAGCTGTCTATCACCCACGCATCATCCACTGTTCCATTTCTTTGAAGATGTGCCATTGCTGGTAGCACATACTTCAGATCGTAGTTAGAGTTATGTATAAAAACCGGAAGAAAGAGTTGCTGTTTAATTTTTAAATTACATGAATTGTGAGCCCACCCCAGAAAGTTAATTTTTCCCGTTGAGTTGGGGTCAATAACGTGATTGTTATCCTGAACCGCGTCTTTTGGGGTTAGAACACCTCTAAAAACCCAACAAATTGTCTCCTTTTCTAGTGCCAGTTGCTCCTTATCTGATAATGTCATTGGGTAGTTAGTATGACGCAATCGTGAAATTGCGCCGTTTGCTGTTTTTATGAAAGATATCAATAACTTTTCCATACTACCCTCCTCATCCATAGCCAAAAAAAACTCTTCCAACTGCATTTTATTGTTGGAATCGCAACGGGCATGTGCGTAGGAACACGCAACTAGTTTGTGTTCCTTGACTATATTTGGCCTTGATGGGTCTGATACCTCAACCAGTCTTGATTCACAATCCAAAGACACTTTATCAACTTGTAGCAGGGAATTTTGCAAATTTTTAAATTGTAAAGTGTCTGCCTTCTGCCAACATTTCTATTTGTTGATTCCCATTAATTTTGCAATGCCCCATGTGATCCGAGAATGTTCGCTCAGATCTAAATGGGGAAAGGCACATGGGACAATAGAGACGTTCCCCTTTGTGAACGCCTTGGGCTAGGAATCGACTTATTGCTGTAACGGGGAAAAATGACCATAGGAATTTACATCTTCGGGGGGCTCGTAAATAACCCAAACCCAATTTTTAACATTATCCACCATCGGTGTCCTAACTGAATATAAAACCCCTTTTTTATTTGGTTTCTTTTCCCCATCTACAAATTCCGTGTCATACTGAAGAACAACCACCCCTAACCCAAGATTTTAATTCTCTTTTTCAAATATGGTTATTTCTCTCAAAGACACCGGATATTTCCGTTCTAAACAATCAAAATGTAGTTTAGGGAAATTTTCTCCACCGTTACGTGCAAGTCTGTCAAGATTTTTCATTGATGAATCTTTTTTTAGTGTTTTATGGGCTGCTGCTAAATGCATTTTTAAAGCATTGTAGTCCAGTTTTAAAACTGAAACCCTGAGCCCCTCCTGTAGCCGAAAAATCTGGATGGCATTTTATTTTTTAACCCTGCCCTACCCTTAAAATAAATTTTTTTTTTTAATCTACTGAGATTCAGATCCTTGTGTTCAATGTATAAAATTGTGGACCCACTTCCCCTCTCGTTAAACATGTCCAAAGTCAATATTAATTTATTTACCCAGTTAAAAAAGTTGTCCTCAAATTCACTTAGATTAGTGTAAAAAGTCTGGTTGCCAGTTGAAAAATGAAAATAAAAAAATTCCCCAGATGTCCCCTTTTGTAAATAAACTTTTTGATTTACTGATGCTTTAATCCCCCCTTGACCCCCCCAATTCTGAATCTGAATCTCAATTTTTGCTCGAATTCTGTCGATGTAGCTATGGAGAACATTCACTGGATATGTTAAAATAATGCCCCCGTCAATCACGTTTTCCTCGGGGGGGTTAAAATCTACCCTATATGTTTGCAAGTGACCTAGAGCAGATTCTAACAAATAAAATTCACGTAATTCCGGGGATGTGACACTATTTTCATGTCCTGCACCTATTTGCACAGGACTCAATTCACTAATTATAAAACTATCGTCAAAAATGTCCCTGGAAAAATTAGGTCCAACAATTTGCATTGTTGTATCATTAAGCGGAATGGTGGGGGGTGACATAGAACTGCCAATAAAATCACCCCCAGTCTGTTCAATTACATTGGTTGAAGATGGCATGAGGTCCCCTAGGCTTGTTAGTACATATTCCAAGGTGTTTGGAGACAATTGATCGAGCCAGCCTGTCTTGTCCTGTGACATAATTTCTTTATGAGAACCCGGTTCAGTTGCACTAGTAGCATCTCCTAAATGCTCAAGCATAAATCTATCTGCCCATTCCGGGTCCTCAATCATGTCAATATCACAATTTAAGTCGTCTAGGCTAGCCATTTCCCCAAAAATATCATTAAGAAAACCCCTTAGCCATTCCATGTTATTCAGAACTAATGTAGGTTCGCCACTGAACTCCGTTGGTGATAATAGAATTGGTCCAGTAAATGCTGATGTCTCATCAGTCAGTAGCGCTGCTTTTTCAAAGATCTGTATAAAAAAGATTTTTTTTTCTATGTGAAATAATCATTAATTCATAATGTGGAAAAATTATGTTCATTTTTTCAACACTACCCCATCAAACTCAATTCATCCTAGAATTATTTAAACTAAATACTTTTTTTTGCTTATAGAATTATTTACAGAATAAATGCATAATAAATCACAAATTTTGTTAGTAAAATACACACACATGCGCACACACTCACACATGCGCACACACTCACACATGCGCAAACACTCACACATGCGCACTCACACACACATGCACACACACTCACACATGCGCACACACTCACACATGCGCACACACTCACACAAGCGCACACACTCACACTCACAGAGACGCAAAAGAGTGCTTTCTTTGCTAATAAAAAAAAATGCATTATATTCAGCTATCTGAGGGGAGCAGAGAAATTTAAAACAATGGTCGGGGGGCGGGGGGATTAACATTTTAATATCTCTGACATACACTTTTACGGTGTTGAAAAATGGCGAAAAGAAAATACTTAAAAAAAAAACAAAAACAAGTTGGATAGAAATAGGTAGAAGCTAGAGGTGAAAATACTCGCATTTCCAAATTCAGATTGCTGTTGAGTGCCGTCCGTTTCTTGCATAGATGCGATGGCGATGTCACTGGCTTGTACAGATGAGCCAGTGGGGTTCCCCATCATGTGTGCAACCATCCATTCTCTTTTCAGCTTTCTACCTAGCTGCATAGGAGTTGGCACTGGTGGGTTTTGGACAGGCAGCGTCTGTCTGGAATGGATGTGAGTGGCCCCCAATGGACCGTCTATCTCCACTTGTTGTATTGGAGCAACGCTGTTAGTCTTAGCTCTCTTTTCCGGGGGAGAGTAAATGTAGGAATCCTCTTCCTTAAAAAGAAGGCAAAATTTAGCATGGAAAAAACAATTCCCTTTTTTTTTTACAGAAGAGAAAATTAGTCTGCACAAAGAATCCTCCTCTAACCACACGGAATCAGGGAACAGAGTCTCTCTCAAATTCCGTAAAGCTATTTTAAAAGATACTAGAATTACTTATTTAACACGCAAATTTATTTTTTAACGGGTACCACGAAAATAAAAACCATTTTATACTTTATCAATTGCCCCCCCCCTTCCCTGTCATATATTTTTTTAAAAGCCTCTTATTCATCTGTGAAATCCATTTGATTTCATCACATAAAATAAAAAAATATCTGTCTAATTTGGCCAGAAAACAAACGGCGTTTAGAATTACATGTTTCCATTCGTTTGTTTTCTTAATTCAGATAAGGCGTATGCCAAATGTTGTTTTCAAATCATCCCCTCTTTGGTAACAGGTTAAACACAAATGGTTTTATGACAGCACATTTTAAACGCAAGATTGGAAAAGGGGACATTTTTGAACGAAAAAGAACTGTTTCAAAACAATTAAAACTTGTAAACATAGCTGTGGAGGAGAGATTTTATTTACATAATAGAAAAAAGCATACTTAGCGTTTTCTATCGAATATACTCATTATATTTTAAAGTTTTGTATTGTTGGAGGGGAGGGGGGCTAAGTCTCCTTGAAATTTGAATTTACTAGTAAAATACCATTTATCTGGAAATCAATTCAGTAAACTATACTCACATTGAAAATAGAAATATCCATTGTTTCAGAGTTAATAAAATCCAGTGTACTATGCTTGATATGTTAAAACATAATGAAAATTAAATTCCGATGCATGAACATTTTATACGGGGTTTCAATGACGAATTGTTAAGCAGTTCTCTGATTGGCTGCCTAAAAAACAGGTGTCAGCTCGAAAAAAAACCCACTCTGGTTGAAAAAAAACTTGGAGTTGAAACAAATTTGTGTGGGGGAATCCCCGTTCATACTGCTATCTTTTTTGCAATGTTTAGAAACAAGCGGTGAATCCCCGCTCGTTTTGAATGGTACCAACGGGACATAAGCAAATAGCATATAGTTTCATAACATGTTTAATCATGTGGAGAGGTCCCGTAGAATAACAATGGAAGGAGCTTAGCGCTATAGAAGAGCATGGAAGGGGACACTAATCCTTATAATAGCATGGGTGGGAAAATAGAATAGCATGGAAGGGAACATAAGCCCTTAAAATAGCATGGGAGGGAACATAAGCCCTTGTAATAGCATAGGAAGGAACATAAGCTCCTAGAATAGCATGGAAGGGAACATAAACCCTTAGAATAACATGGGAGGGAACATAGAATAGCATGGAAGGGAACATAAGCCCTTAAAATAACATGGGAGGGAACATAAGCCCTTGTAATAGCATAGGAAGGAACATAAGCTCCTAGAATAGCATGGGAGGGAACATAATGCATCCAAATCCATAAGTACATGCTCTGGAAAGACACCAAGGAACATAAGGCAAGCAAATCCATAAGAACATGCTCTGGAAAGGCGCCAAGGAACGTAAGGCAAGCAAATAACATGGAGATTCCTAGGGGCGTGAGCAAAATGGTACCTCTTACCCTACTTGCACATTCATTTGTACTTTTTCAGTAAAGTGCAAATTTTGTTCTGGCCTTGGGAAGGCATAGAGGTTTTGCACCCAACTTATGTTAATTTCTGCTCGTTTTGAGTTTGACTCGGTTATTCTTCTTTTTAATTTCTGTTCGGTTTGGGTTTCATTTATTTATCGATGCTGATTTGTGGTAGTTTCGAGCTTGGTAGATTATTTTATTTTTGCTCATTTTTTGTTTAATGGGGTTCTTTACTTTTTTTTGAAAAACTTATTTTGTGGAAAAGGTTTTTTTAATTTATCCCGACAAAAGTCGATGATCATTTCACCCCTGTGGTTTTGCCACCCATGCCCGAACTTGCCCATGACGTCTCCAAGTCCATCATTTGAGTGTCCGACAAAGGCGTTGAAGTCCCCAATCACGAACAGAACATCTTTCTTGGGAGCAGTGTCAACGGTGTGTTGGAGTTTGCTGTAAATTCTTCGGCTTCTTAGTCACTCCGGGACAAGTCTGGAGCGCAAACTTGGATTATGGTCATGTTGGCAATGGATCCTTTCAGACGAATGGTGATAATACGGTCAGAGACAGGATGGACGGCAAGAAGAGACTGCTTGGCTTGTTTGGAGAGTAGGAAACCAACACCCTGACGGTGAACTTCATCACTTCTTCCAGACATGATGAGACTTATGTCGTTTATTATTTCTATTCCTGTGGAGGGAAGGTGAGTCTCAGATAGTACAAAGATGTCCCAGCGGTAACGGTTCATCTCGTTTAGGACTAGTTTCCTTTCTCCTGGTATGGCTAATGTGTGTACGTTTAGCGTTCCTAGTGAGAGATATGTTTTTGGGGTTAGGATAAACGAAGTCTTCTCCGATTGAAGAGTCTTCAAAACGGATTAATGATCGTCGGCTGCCCCATAAGTGGTAACAAAATCATTTTCATTATTAGCAATATCATTCTCGCAATTTGGAATTCTTAGTCTAATGCCGTCGGTTACCTCGGACGCGGTAGCACGGGTTCTTACTTTCTTATTAGCGATTTTCATCATTCATATTTAAGAGAAGGAGTTTCATGGCTAATTTGTCGGGGTAACCGTATGCCACTCCTCTCTACCATTAGCAGGGGTCATTGTCCATGCAGCTGGATCGTGTGACCTTCACAGTCATCCCTCTAGGAAGCCATCCTCTCATTCTGTGGTCTGCGATGCCGAACAATTTTTCCCATTGCTGGGGGAATGTGTGTAACCGCCGGGACATGTCCACACGCCGGTGAGCCCTGCAGGGTGTACATCGGAGGGGCCTTCCTCCTCCGCCTGTATTTCAGACCCCCGGGCGAGGGT
This sequence comes from Artemia sp. Qi Xiang Cuo, assembly GCF_049724085.1. Classification (NCBI taxonomy): domain Eukaryota; kingdom Metazoa; phylum Arthropoda; class Branchiopoda; order Anostraca; family Artemiidae; genus Artemia; species Artemia sp. Qi Xiang Cuo. The sequence goes on from NC_142811.1 coordinate 30,660,210, forward strand.
GTCCCAGTTTCAATTATGGACCCCCAGGAACTAGGTTCCCCCTGGGTCCGTGCCTTCTATGAAGGTATCCTACATATCTGTAGGACGTTCCCCTATCGCCACCTGGGGACGCGCTTAGTGGCCTGGGGGAGGCCCCCTACTATGAATATGACTCAGTAGGACTCAGAAAGGACTGAGATGTACGTGTCTGTAATTACGGGGGTGGGGTGTGTTTTATAAAAAAAAAAACTTACGACTCAAACAAACTTTTGAATACTTTTCAACAGCTCTTAGACGATTGATTCGACTCTATTTTCCTATGTATATAAATGTGCTCTTGCAAACGCATGAAAAATAGCTCTTATTGGAGAAATATTGGTAAAATATACATTTTCAAGATTGTTTGCCTGTTATTTCAAGCAAATTGATGGTCCTATGTCAATTTTAAATTCTTGGTCAACCTTCTTAAGACCATAGGCGGGCGTGCCTTGTTTGCCTCTCATTACAGGCAATCTAATGGTCTTATGTCAATTTTTGAATTCTTGATCAGCATGCCTAAGACTCTAGGCAGGCATGCCTTTCCAAAAACTAACCTGACAAGTATGTGTCCAATAAGAGAGTCATGCATACTCCTGCCATTTACCCGTGCCCCAGCCATTTAAACCTTTGCCTCTCAATTAATTGGACTATCTGTATTGGCTTTTCTCTGTCTACAATTACCCATGTCTTGATGCAGCCTATGCAACCTATTGCAAAATACTTGACAACTTCAAAATCAAAAACAACTATCAACTTTTTAAGCAAGGAAGGTATAGAAGAGGAAATTTTCAGAGGGTCTAAAACAGGAAGTATATTTACAACGACGATTCCTCTTTTTTTTTATGGAAGCGGAACCTTCGGTCCAATCTTAGGGCAGTTGCTTTCCGATCGCGTCCCTGTGTGCATGAATTATTACAGCCATTAATTTGAGTATCTATCCGCCTTTCATTTACAACTGTCAAATTACCAAGAACGGTGAAAATGAAACATGACTGTGAATTTGTTAAATGGCAACTTACACAAAAACGTATATTTTAAAAGATCAGGAAAAAATCTAATATTGAAATAACACTGCCAAACACCTCCATATGCAGTTATGCGGTTTTTGGCAGCGGTTCAAAAAAGAAATGTGGGTGAAAAATCAAGAAAAAAAGCCAAAAACATGCGGCACCAAGGAGCTTAAGAAGGTGTAATGAAGGTTTGGTTGTATTTGGGAATCAACAGATCATTAATTTTTGCGGAAGAAAAGCATAGTCAAATTTAATGAAATATTTTTGCTTATTTATTTCACGGATGAATGTGGCATCTGACAAAATTTTAAACTTAAACTGACAAAAATCTTTGTAATTTTGTCGTAAAAACTCTGTAATTTTAAAACAAAAAGAAGAAAAATCCTAGAAATCGAATTTTTCGGTATGAATAGACCTAACATGAGTCAGGGGGGGGGGAATACTTTTATTTTGACGTCCTTGGTATTTCAACGGTGTGAGAGCAAAGTCGTTTCTGATGCAAAAGAAAGAAGTAACTTACAGCCACAGGAGCAGGGGGAGGCCGCGGAATTGCTGGAAGATAATTGGGATTATAGCTAGGACCCGGAACACCATGCTGGTCAAGCATATGACGATAACGACTATGAACAGGACAACCTCCTAAAGGAGATATCAAAGGCCCACTTCTGCTTCTCACCATCATAGGTACATAGCTTTCACTAACTAAAAAATCACTTCCTTCATAATCACTAAAAAAACAGTCCGTGCTTTCGGCATATGGCACATAGCTGTTAGCATTCGGGTGGAACTCCGTAAAGTAATTAGTGCTTGAAGTATCTCTACTATTATGATATCCATTAGGGATATGTCCGTAACTTATAGCATGCCGTAGGTGACTCCTTGGGTGTCTGGGTGGATTTCGATTCATGTTCTTATTCATCATAAATAGGAAAATTATCCTCGTTCAAGTAGAAAAGTTAGTGTAGCAAATACTGGGATAAACCATAGGATTACTCCAAACTGAATGTGAATTGTTCGGATATTCCGTGTAATTCGTTTCTCAAAGACGGCCGTAGCATTTGTAGATTAAAATTGTTCATTCTGTGTCACAAAGAACTAAGCTTAAAAAAAAAGTTTTGATGAATAGTCACCAATCTTAATATTGCTACAACAGTATTTTAGCAGGACGGAATCCCAGGGTTCTTTATTGAAACTTATACAGGAAACAAAACAAACTGAAAGTGTTCCTTTCAGGTACTTCCACTCCATTCTCTGCACTCTCGCATTTCAGTTCCTAGCCGTGATGAATCCACGACCACTATTTCCTTTATCAACAACTCCAATATTTTTTTTGATTTATTTTATGTGACACCTGTTCCAAAAAAAGCGTTCTACTTTTTCGAGACCTTGTTTTGTTGAGCGTATCATAAAATTCAACACTGTTTATCGATCGAAACATTCATCAATTTATCCTATTGCTTCGAAGAGAGAAAACATGGAGAACGTAATAATAGCAAATGGGATTTCTCTTTATACTCCTTATATTTTGAAAATGAAATTTTCTTTTCATATGCAACGGGAAATTTTCAACGGGATAATGGGGAAAAAATGTTATGGATGTTAGAATCACATCTGATGGAAGAATAATGTTTCCCTCTGAAGTCCTTTGCGACAATTCTATTGTACACTATAAATATTTGGATCCAAAATCCTGATAAGGTATTATGTAGGTAGGTCTGATGAATTTTAACTCTAGAATTTCCTTTAAAACCAATATTTACATCATTTGACACGGAATAAGATAAGGTATATAAAATATGGTGTTTGTGAATATTGGAGCAGATATCAGTACACTAGCTATTGCTTTTGGCTTCAAACAAACTTCTTGAAAAAGAGTTAACTCTAGAACGGTGATTCTAGATCACCATAGGCTAACAAATTTTCTTTGGTAAGGGTTGTTCAGACACTCAAGCTCCGTCAAAAGTTTTGCAAGGAATCCAAATTACTTCTAGCAATAAATCAAAGACATCTTTCAAGGCTTTATTGAACACTGCAACCAAGCGTTAAATTGTTGGGAAAGAAAAATAAGCCTGTTAGCTTTAAAATACTGTGGCAGCTAGAAGACAGGAATAACCAGATCGTTTAGAAACCAAATAATGTGCTTCTTCGGTTTCATTTCAAGAGCGATCCGCCGCACACAATCGATCCAGGTGCTGCATTGGTTTTAGAATGTTAGATTTCAACTTATCACTAATGGTCTAAAAATATATGAAAGACTTCGACCATTTCATTAAATATTGCAAAAGAGAGACTTCCAGCTAATAATGATCACAGCTACAATGATATAAGACTAAACATTGCCAGTTACAAGTACTTTTATTCACACGAATTCCTTGATCAACCATACAACTGAAAACATAGGAAATAAGGATACTTGGCACGACAGATCTATTTCAATAAAATAAAAGTATTGCAGCCAGTAAAAGCACTCTCAGAGATAACGAAAGACTGGAAATTCCTAGAACTCCCAGAGAAAACATGAAATAGAACTAAGCGCAGGATCGAAAGAGAAACCTATCCAGAAACATTTTCAACTAGTAAAAATTTGTCAATTTCAGATAATCCATATCAGTAAAAGCACACTGAGAGGCCTGTATCAACAGTAAAACAGAAATAATTTCAGAACGTGAAATAAAACGCACATTTTCGTCACGGCCCAGGATTACTTAAGAAACTAAGCAGATATGAATAAGAAACAATTGCTATAAGTAATAGGTAAATAAATATATACTTCAAGCGCTCACAACAGGAAATACTTTATATCACTAACACGTGATATTTAAAAGTGCGACACATGCCATTTTTGTCGAAAATGAGTTATGTATGCTATATGGGTAAACTAAGCACGAGGAATCGAATGGTGCATTCAGAATCGTCCTATCTTGAACCGTTACGAAGATAAAAAGAGACACAAGCCTCTAAGTGGCGCATGTCTTTTTTATGAGGTCTTTTGCAATTCAGAATGACAGAAGAGGATTATCTTATGGAGCTATAACATGGGGATCTGGCATTTGTCTCCTTATTTTTTCAAGAAAAAAGGAGACAGAGGCCAGGAAATGGAAGAATTTTGAATTCACTCGAAATACTTGAAATTAATTTTTACCACTAAAAAGAGCATAAAAAGTTGGTTTCGAAAATGTTCCCTTTATCTCCATTAGCCTCATCCTTCAGAGCGGCCACAACCGGCAAACTTTTGTCCGTTTTTTTGGCTCTCCTGAAAAGTTATAAAAATGGATCTCACAATTTTAATTGTCACAGCAGATCACACGCCATTATGGCGTGTGAATGGCGCGAGCCATTTGTTTTTACCTAAAAACAAAGTTTAAACCAAGCAAAATTTGTCATGCATTATTCCCAGAGGACTACCAGAACCCGCAATATTGTAGCACTAGGACATGGTTCGTAAGTTACTTCAGCACTTAAGAACTGAAAAAACAATAAACAAATATTTTCGTTTGTAAAATGAATCCGTCATATATTTCTCTTTTTTTAATTTTAGCGTTTTAAGTAAAGAGCAAATCATATCTTAAGCACATTTATCAGGGAGGGATGTACAGAGTTGGCATCTCTTCTGTAATTTTAATCTGTAATTTTGATATGCATTGTAATTGGCATATATATATATATATATATATATATATATATATATATATATATATATATATATATATATATATATATATATATATTGTTTTACTCTTTCTCTAGTTGCATATAAGTATGTGCTTTTATGCATATATAAATACACACCTTGTTTAAGACATGTAATTCAGCTACCTGCGGGCTTACATACGTTTAGCAAGACATGTAAGCTTTTATAAGGGAGTAACATTTAAATCCCATTCACCTTACAAAATCTCAATGTTCTTCTGACTACTCCTACAGGTTGCCAGACTTTTCAAACGAGCCCCCCTGGAAATATATCCCTCGCTAAAAAGGAAAATCCCCATATATATATATATATATATGTTTGCCTATTCTAAAATCTTAACATGGCCACCCTTTTCGAGCATCTTTTTGATGGCCAAGTGGATTGCATCACCGCAAAAGGGTTCAACCCTCTGAAGAGGGATTAGAACAAGTTTCTAGTCTAAAAAAAAAAAACTGTTTTCACAACAAAATCTTTCAAATTTCCCTGGCAGATCCTTACAGCAGTTTTATGTTATTGGGATATAAGAGAGGAAGAGGGGTCAAGTGTTCCTTGCTCAAAATGTACAGGCACGCCTAGATATTACTTTATACCAGTCCCCAGTAACCAGTGCTTCCACTTTTCGATTTCAATTTTCTCTATTTTTATATCAATCTTCCCTTAAATTCCCTCTGTTTAGGTCTGATTTCTCCCTAGAAAAACGGATATTTTACTTTACATTTCCATACAATCTACATGATTGCATGATTTGATGCTGCACAGCGCAGCATCAAATTGTTATTTTTTTTACTTCAGATAACGATATATATAACATCTTTTTCACTACCTAGAACACACAAGAAAGTTTAATTAAGCGTCATCTCCAGCACTTCATCGTACTTGGTGTTTGCGTTCGTCTTGAAGCCAGTGACAGATTTAGGTATGCTGACAGTTAATAAGGTTTTATCTTCGTTTTTCAACCAGTAATTGACTCGAACAGGTGAGACTAGTGTGACATTCTCGAGACTATTTCGGATGTCTGTTTTGATTAATTTCAGGGGACTAAACAAACGCTTAGTTGGTGCATTGCTAGAAGATCAGTGATATGCGCTTCCGCAATTCCGGATACTTGATTTTGCTACTGCGAGTCTCCAGACTAAATATCTTTATCCAGTACTGCTCAACTGACAGGTTTTCAACTTGGGCATCTTCCAAATGAAGTTCAGTGACATCAGTCACTGCCTGTGACCTCCATTCTACGTCCATTTTCTGGAGGAAATCTCCAGGAAATCTCACAAACAGTGGCCTTAGAGATTTTGGTTTCATATTTCTTGCATTCCTCTGTTCAAACAAAGCGTCTTGGATGTGCTTGATTAGAACTATATAGTATTTTCAATAAGACGGGTAAAAGAGATCAATATTATCACTTGGCCCTTGAGCATCTACGAATCCTTGCATTGAATTGGTTGCAGCTATTCCATATATGTCTGGTCTAAAGGCAGATACTCGCCTGAAAGGTAAGGATCCAGGTCTGTAAACAAAACAACAATGCGAATATAGTCCAGTTTCATGAAGTTAGACGCAATATTATTCAGCAGTTTGCTGACACTTGCCTTTAGGGAGTGTAGAACTGGAAGTTCAGATTGAAGAACTTTGTTGAATTCGTTGGAGAGGCCAAGAGAGTAGTCCATGCATTCAAGGTATGGCTTTGTCAACTTGATTTGTAATGTTGACAAGATAAGGTCATTGGTTGCAGTTGGGTTGTCAAACGTGGTTTCTATGAAATACTGAGTAAAAGCAACCCGATGCTCGATAAGCCTCTTTATGCAGGCCTGAAGGAACAACCAATGGGTTTATCCTGGTGCAAGAAATTGGAGTGCTTTGGATTGAAAGAACTCCTGAAATTCAGCATACTTATCTCGTATGGAAGCGCTTCTGGAAAAGTGGGCATAGATATTTTGTGCCAAGTCTTCTAGCGTCTTGGGAAGTGACAAGCATGCATATGATGAACATAAGTGAATAAAATGGCATGATCATTTCACATTCAATATATGGGACACCATGGCTTTCATTAGCGTTGAAGCAGATCTATTGGCTCCAAACCTGACGTTAGTAGTATTTGTACAAAATCCAACAATATTTTGCTAGGGAATCAAGTTTTTGTTTCAATGACTTGTTTGATGCAGTTACTAAGACCCTCAGCCAATCTATCACTAAATTCAATTTAGTGATGGTAAAGTTCAGGGGGTAAAGTTCATTTACGACGCAAATACATGTTAAATTTTGATTCAGGATGCAATTCTGACTGTAGAGGTAAGTTTATTTCTTAGCTACCTGAATAATCCGTTAATATAAACCTTGCCCTCAATTTTTGCATAGCCCAAGCAATACTCCCTTATGTCGGTAATTTACACCAATCAAAGCCATTGCATAAAAAATAAAATAAATACTAGGCTACCTAAATAACATTCCAGGGTTCAGCCTTTTGAAATTTCGGCAGTTACAGCACCAGTGTTGCTACATAAACTTTTTTAAAAACCAAGCATACGCAATCTTTGAGAATTTTTCAGCCTTTTGTTTGAAAAAATTTTCCCTAAGAATCCTTACTTTACCCCAGATTTCCATTTGTCCCTAGATTCAAAATAAGCGTCCCTAAAAGAAGTGATTTCTCCCTAAAATAGGGTAATCTCCCTAGAAGTGGAAGCCCTGCCAGTAACTCAGCCAAAACTGTAAACTTCTAATTAAGGCACATCTTGCATTTGAAAGACTATTTAAATGCTTATAGAAATCGTGCCGTTGATTTTGAATTGAAAATCAAGTATTTTGCAGTAGGCATCAAGACATGGCTAATTGTAGGGAAAAAGCCAAGACAGTCCGAGAAATTAAGATGCAAAAATGTTGCCTCAGTAGTATTAGTACTGAGGCAAAAGTATACCAATTTTCGGGCGTTAGGAATCGGTGCAATCAAATCTAGCTTGGGACTTATGAATATAATTTCCAAGCCGGTCGGAGACGAAAAATTTCTTATTTTTCAGGCAGAAATCTTATAGTCTTTTAGTTTGGGCCGATGAAAACATTTCAAGCCCAGAAACTCCTTTTGGTATGGGCTGATAGAAAATGTTTTCTTCTTAGAAAATTTTTGGGCGAGTAAATTTTGTCTTGGAATTTTTACGTGTTAGGGTTCCTCTTGTCCCGGGGGCTATTAGAATGTTCAGTGTGCCCTATTTCTTGGTCCATTCTCGACCGTTTCATGCCTCCAACCTAGAAATGTGGTTTACATTAAGATCAACTTGATCCCAAGACTAACAAAAGCAGATTTCTACCTGTTCGGTAAAAATACTTTGTAAACCTTTTCCAGGACAAATTTACGGGCAAACTAATATTTGTTTTCAAGTTTTTTTTTCAATTGAAATCCTTTGGGACAAGCATTTGCAAACAAAACTTCCAAGCTGAAGGGAAACTAAAGTCTTTTTTTAGATTTTCGGGGAGGGGGAGGAGGTTCGTACTCTGAACTAAAAATTTATTTGTACATGAAAATTCCCTTGGCTCAGGGACTTGATATTCCTTTCTCGGGCTCAATTTTTAAGCAAACCATAATTTTCTCTATTTCTTTTTTGTCTTTGTTTTCTTTATTTGTTTTGCTATTTATTATTTTAGTTTCTATTTTTGTGCAGTGAGGTTCTCATTCCCCAGGGAATGTGTGATACAAGTTTCAAGTTGGCCGGATAATTTTGGCTCTTTTTAGGGCGGCTCATACCCAAGCCTAAAAATTTGTTTGTACGTTAGGATTTCTTTAGTCCTGGAGCTAACAGATCTAGATTTCAACCCGTTCTTAAACAAAAGTTTTTCTTTGTTCTGACTCGTGTCCATTTGTGGTCGAAAAAGTATTTGCTTTTCTGCGTTTTTTTTTCTTTGGCCCAAGGACTTCGAATATAACTATCAATTTAAACGGAAAAGAAATTGGCGACTTGCAGATTTAAGTTTCAAGCCGTCCAAACACATTTTTTGGCCATCTTTAAAGCGCCATTTTCGAACAAACTAAACTTTTTGTTTTCTTTTATTTTGTAGGCCTGTACTATGGATTCCCTTGGCCCAGAAATTGCGAATATGATTTTCAAGCAGATTATGACAAGAGTTTTGACCCTTGATCAGGCCCCGCTTTTGGATTTCAAGCCGTTCAAAAAAAATTACCCTTTGCCGTGGCATTTGAGGGCGAACTGTTTTTTTCTTCTTTTTTCTGTGCACATAAGGGTCCCTTTGTCCTACTTTTTAAGTTTCAAGCCAATTGAAAAAAAAGTTTGCCAATTTCCGTGGGGACCATACCCCAAACCTAATTTTTCCGTACATTAAGATCCCTTTGGCCCATGTAAGAATAGACGTGAGTTTTGACTGTATATAAGTTTTGTAAATAGATTGTATATGAGTTTTGCACCAGTAATTCCTGGCCTGTTTCCGGGCCCCTATAGCACTTCTCCTTACCTTCGAATGTGAAGGCCCTTGACCCGGGGATCTATCCCCGAAAGTATCAAGACGATTAGAAAACCAAGATCAAACATGCCTACCTTTTTGTGCAATAGAAACTAACTGTGAGTAACGGGCGACTAAGATACGCCAAAGAACAAGGGGTTGGGGTATAGGGATGGTCTAGGACGAAAAAAAAAACAAGTGGGACCAGTTGCCTACAATCCCTTATGACCCTTTAAAATATACTAAAAACTTAATTTTCCAAGCGAATAGGCCGGTCTCAAGTTTCCATATTAAATGGCCGGGATAGAATCAAGAATCATAACAATACTTCTAAGACATATTGTTCGTCACTAAAGGTTACTTTTAATTTTTGTTTAAGATCCTGAGCAAGACTGGTAGGGAAACTTTAAAACCTTTTTTAAGGTCTTTTCACTATAAAAAAAAACTATGGGATTTCTTGCAAAAAATTCAACTTGAAAATCCTTTCACCCTTTCATCAAAACCTGGTAGGAATTCTAGACGTCTGAACTAAGTATAAGAAATAACATCTGCGTTGACAATGATAAGCGATTCCTACTCATCCATTCAATAATAAATTTCCCCTATGAATTGTTTATTCCCAAGAGCAATTTAAAGAATGTCGATGTGTCAAAATCTTGTCACGTTCTTAACTTGCCTTAAAAATTGACATAAAAGCTATTCAGGGCAAAAAAAAATTAGAGAGAATTTACCAAACAGTCTGGGATGATGAAATATCAGTAAAGAACAACACGTGAAAAAAAGAAGCCGGTTGTGTGAAAACCAGAAGTTTGGAAACGATCTCCATTTAATGCTGATACCAAACATCTAAAAATTAGCTAGTTTAAAGGTACTCACCAAAAGTTATTACCATATGGAAATTTACAAAAAACCAGTTATTAGCCTATGTCCCCGCACCTGCGATTCATTACTAAGGTTTATTATTTGGATGATAGGATTGGATTTTTTTTTCTTTCTTTTTGTATGCTACAAGTACGAATTCCCTGGGGAATTATGAGCATTTATAATTTCATTACCTGTACTCACGCATAAAAATTTATATTATATTTTAACGATGGTAAAAGTAGGGAGCTATCATGAGTTACTGATTACACTGCATGCTGCCATCTATAATTGAGTCTAACGCTGACGGGATATAATTTATTCAAGGATTATTGATCGAGTCTAACGGGCAAATCACCCCTTTTCCAAGGTCGATTTATTTGTTGTTTCTAGGTGTAATGACTCCAGGACGAAGTTTGCACATGCGCATTGAATTCTAACGGGACAATGTATTGATCCACTCGAGGGGAACTGGATTTCTGCGCAACTGATTTAAATAATCTGACGGTGAATTATTGATTCACGAAAGGGGAACAGGATCACGTGTCTCTTTCTTAGCCAATCAGGGAGTCGGAAATAGTAGCGGGACAGGATTGCAGAGAATATAAGGAAAGGATTTTGCTATAGTTCTTATTAGTGTGTGACTAGAATTCAAGGAGTGAGAACAGTTTGACTTTACTCATTAGGATATATTTGTGCTGATGATGAGTGGAATGTTTACACTATTAGAAGTTGATAATGGAGTTGGTAGCAATGATACAAGAGCACCAAACATTACGGTGGAAATCACGAGAGGATCACGGATTTTTCTGAAATGGGATGAAGTATATGCAAGATATGTGATATCCTTGAGCAAATTTAAAATGAAGGATCAATTATGCTTCGCTGCAAAAGTTGATATAGCGCATGTGAATAGACTTCAAAGTGCTTTAAGTGCAATAGTGAAGCATATCGAGGACAATAAGCTGTATCGCTAATTGTACATGTGTAGTATTATTGTTGTTATTATACAATAAAATTGTTTCGAAATCGAAAATGTTCCCTTTCTTTTTGTTAGAATGTTAGGCTAACGAATCATGATCAGTCTAGAGTCAGCAGTGAGAGTGATAGGATTAAAAAGAGAATAAATTCGAGAAAGTTTTGGATGATAATTTTCTCGAGTTATCCCTTCAACGAAAGATATTCTCTCGGGGAACACTTGACAATATAATGAAAACTGATTCTCCCCCAATCGACTATTGTATGAAACTTTGTCATTGTGACTAAAATGCTTATACTCAATTTATTGATATATTAATAGGAACAAAGCTGAATAATATCGTGGATATACTTTTGAAAACATTGCCGTTCGAATTCAATGTAGATGGCTCCCCCATTCGAAAAAGGTAGCGTCACAGAGTTACTCCTCTCCCATTCTTCCCTCTGAATTTATCGAACGAGGATCAGTTTCGTTTTAGCTGTGAGAGAGTTGACATCGGAAACCAAAAATGTTCTATACATGTCCACTATGCATGTACACTCTTGACAGTTGGACATCATGTGAGAATTGTACAATTATTGATGACTATAATGAACAGTGCAAATTATGTAATCCTTGTAAATTACATAGAGGCTATGCGGTAAAAATTAAAGGATGTAATTCATGTCTTGAAGAGATTTGTGACTCTCACTCTAGAGGACATCTGTGCTCCCACTGTCACAATGACAAATGTGATCAGTGGGAGAATACTTACCCCGCTATGATTGGAAAGAATCCCAAACATGATTTTAGTTTATTTCTACGAGATTGGTATCGTCGTGGATTTAAATTATTCTGGGAGAAAGAATCTGGTCTACGATTCAACTGTTGGGGTAACAAGACAATTTGGTTTCTACGTCATCGTTGTGACGACACTGCCTATTATGACTATTAACCAAGTGATTTTTATTTGGCAGTTACCGCATGTGATTTACTATTTGAAAACACTGTATATGATATTGCTTCAAATAGACAGATTGAAAATCGTGAATTTCATAATATTAATGCAAATAGTATCATTGACTATACAAAGAGATATGACAAGAGTGAAGTTACATTGTACTGTAGAAAATGTGACCCTGACTTTGCAGCCAATAAAGATCAATATACAGTGAATTCAAATGATATACCAGCATTAGTGGTTCACGACAGTTGCCTATACACCGAAGAAGAAGAAGAAATCTAAAGGGAAGTTTTAAAGATATGGATGTATATACATTTTTCTTTTATTAATAAACAAATTCGCATATATTTATATAGGACTTCGCTCGTAGGGCGCCCAAATAAACATTATACATAACAGAGAGTCTTTTCAATATCATTAAGTCATTTAGGTAGCGATTAGATATATAAATGTTAAGAAATCGCTCGTAAGTATATACACGACATTTGAAAACGAAAGATAACAGTAGATTAGAGCCGCCGCTTTTAGTCATCAGAACCTACAATCTCTTCCGATTTGAAATAATAGCTTTCCCACTTTTCTCAATATAGTTGCTGATGTGTGGTGTTTAGAATGTATAGGATAGACCAAGAGGATCAAAAAATTCAATCGTCTTCATTGTTTGAAAGATGCACAACTAATGACCCGTCTGCACAGTCGACGGGCTGCTATTAACAATAATTAGGGTATTGTTGACACTTTGAATTTTTCCAAGAAAGTCCGAGGGCAGACAATAGGATTTGTATTTGGACATGTAGGGGTCCATATTAAATACACTGATTATTTGACTGGTGTTCATGGTGCTAAGTCTAGTAGAACACTGCCTTCGGGAGTGATTTCCCAATAGGTTTCATATTGATTTAGTGAGATTAGTGAAATACTCTCAACTAACGGGTCGGCAAATGTACACTCTAAACGCACACTCCCCGTACGTGGTATACCCGTATCCTGGGTGCCAGACAAATCCAATACAATGATACCATGTGTTTTAGCAAACATTTCTTCGGTTATACCGTTTTCAAATAGTTGTGAATCTTGATTTAGGGTTTGCATGGTCAACTCATACAATGTCCTATAGGATTAAGCAAAAGATAGATTGTAGAGTGGGATTCCATTTACTTTGCAGACGAGAGATGAAAGCCCAAACATTTCAAATTTATTTGAGCATCCAGTCCACGATCTTATTGTACTAGAGTTTTTGATAAATTCAGACGCCAGTTTTGACGGAATTTCGCCGTCGATAAGTGATAAGTCAGTAAAGGTACATGAGCCTATGGAACTATGATGTTGATTGGGGATTGTATGAGGAACAAGTACTTTAATATTATTTCCACTGGCTCTCAGTTTTTCCACTGCCAAAGCAACAGAACTCATGACCTGTTGTTTGCGTACATGAAGTATTCCCGAGGTGAGAGACAGAGTTACATCTGGATTGGCCAGCAAGTTCTTTTCTCAATATGAAATTGGATGGTGCAAGCGTCAATTTTATATCCACTTTAATATTGGGTGACAGCCATTGGGGTATATTAAATATTTCATGATATATTTTTCTAACTAGATTCAATTCATTAGTTGTAGCATTTTTAAGTGCATATGTACTATCAGTATTAGTAATATACTCATATCCATTGGATATGCCTCTCGTTTCCATGTATGACTTGGATGTCATCTACAAGAAGCCTATATAGCTTATATAATTTAGAAGATTGTTGCTTCTGCTAACCTGTTTGCCATTGTTGTAGACACTGATTTGACGAAATAAATTATGTGATATACAATTTTCTTTGGTATTTTATTGACACGAGTTGGCAATGTATTATCGGATTTCCGGACTTTTATTTGTAGATCTATAGATGTCAAAGACATGTCCATAAAGTAGTCTTTATTGGAATAAATTTGAAAGTGGATATTATCGGAGAGGGGTTGTTGAGGATAAAATTGTTCATAGTATTCATGTTTTACACTCACATCAACATTTTCTGCATTGAATAGATTCAATGAGGAGGTGATTGAAGGTTTGGAATCCCTCTGCGGTAGATATGACATCTTAGGAAAATAAATCTAGTTTCGATCTAACAATTCTCTTCCTGGGGCTTCTTCTTCTACTGTTTACAGTGCGTGTTGGCTTTTTCCTTCTTCTCTTTGACAGGGGTGATGTCTTACGTTTCTGACCTAAGTAGAGACTGATGAGTGATGCATTGTTTCTCGACCTTTTTAAACCTTTTCCATTTTTTTTAATCTCTCGCCAAGGGTTCACACACTGGACTTAAGATTTTCCGAAGCACTTTTTTTTAAATCCTTGCCAGAGCCCCAATCGTATAGTGTAGAGGATACAAAATCTGTCGCAGCCGGTACAATATATTTTTTACCCAGAGGTAGTGCAGAGCGAAACAGCTTAGCAAATCAACTGCCAAGACCATAGCCAGACATTGATGAGCGACCTTTGTAATAGTCCATTCTATTGCCCTGTTGTCTTCGGCCAAGAGTATTAACATAGCAATCAATATCAGGACAAATGAATACCACTTTTCTATTAGACATCTTGTTGTTGTATGGGCCGAAAATGGCATGTAATCACAGCCAAACCTTTTGATATTTCTAGGGGATCACCTAATTCAGTTCTTAGTGTTAACTGATAGAGTTCCAAGTAGGAAGTGTTTACGGGAATATACTAAAGATGCTTTATATTGTAATAGTAAATATGTTCTTGATTGGTTGTTCGCTCAACAAATCGTGGGAGGGGAACGTTGCTAGTGCTAATCCGAGATTTTTCAACAAATGAAGCGTAGAGAAATATACTTTTATCTGTGGAGAAGGCAGGTAGGTAGTCAGCAAAAATAAAATTTGTGTTTCCAGCAGTTTTACCATTGATTATATTGAGCTTAAGGCCAAGAACATCTTTTAGATTATCATTGGGAGTAACCTTTTCATCAGCAATAGGTGAACTAATGTAGATCTTGCCCTCCTCCTTTGAATAGTTGAAATGAAAAGCTCCTTTTTTACGAGCGGAAATTCTTTTATTAATAGAACGACATAAATCATTCATACAGGTGAGTTCTTCATAGGGTAATTCAATATATGGATAATTCATCTAATTGATCTTTTGAATTTGTTCTTGATCACCTGAGGGTGGCGGCCAATCGCAGGGTCTAATTTTTATTTCATATTTACGATCTTTTCTCAGGATGTCATATGTATTTTTGAGAATACAGTCTACAAGAGCCACTTCATACTTTCCATCGTCGAATTTGATGGTGGGGGCGAGTTTCGTCCAAAAATCACTTGTTCTATTCAAGTCATTGTAGAGAGGATCAGAAACATTGGACAAGAAAGTCACATAAAAATCATTGGGCATCGTCAATATCTTCAACACTGACCCAAGAATCAAAATCAGAGTTATATCCTATCCAACGAACAAGCAACTGTCTCTTGCCCCTACGAGTACGACTCTTTAATGTCTTTTCAATTTGATAAATTTCACTAGTGTTTCTTACTTTTTGAAGTCGGTTTTAATGAATATTACCATAGATAATATCACCATTATGGTCGTATAGCTGTGATGTGGTATGTATAGCGCATCGGAATCCAGACGCTCTAAAAAGCAAAACGCTTTAGACTTTTTAAAAATATTACTGATACTATTAATTCGAACAGTATCACCAACATTGAATTTCTTTTTTTTTCTTCTCATTGCCATTGGAATATTGCTTTAGAAAAGCATCAAATGTATTTTCACTGCAATGAACTTCCCGAGGGCTTGAGTTGGACAGAGATCATTGGGGTTGTTGGTTATATATTCCCATGATTTTACTTAAACCATGAATAAAAGCAACAGTATTTTTCAGTGTACAATATCTTGAAATTAAAAGACGAATCATTCTTATCAATCGTTCAGCCAATGCAGCCTTTATCGGGCTGTGACTATGATAGAGTGTTGTATTATACTTCAATAGAACCTTTTGCACAAGAGGATTAACAAATTCGCTACAGCGATCTGATTGAATTTTTCTATAGCAATCCTGTTCAAGAATACTTTCTAAAGCATGAGCAACTTCAACACCTCTCTTTGATTGCAATAGAATAGCATAAGCTTAACGAATAAAGAAACTGATTGCCATTAGAGTATTTTTTTAGGGTGTATTGTGAGGCCGTTGAATCGCGTCTAAAGTTGAAAGATCAGTTAGCATTATATGCAGAGGGAAAAAGGCCTTAGTTTGTCGATATTGTTTGCCACGAAGCCTGCGATTCCGATGCAGTGTGTAAGTTAGTTCATTTTCTAGATACTCTTTTGCTTTTTTTTTAATGTGCTGCCATCTATGTCAGAGACAACTTTAGAAAGCGTTGTGGGGGAACTTAGACTTCCCGCTTCACCAATATTTTCATATACATGTTTCAGAACTTCAACCATTTTGAACGCAAACACGTAGTGTAATGTCCACACCCCTTTTGTACACTGGAGAATGATTCAATCCGTCTTCGCTTTTGACTAGCAGCCACAGGTGTTATAAAATCATTGCTGTTGCTGCTGCTGCCGCTAGTATTTTCAAATATTGAATCTTCTTCTTTTTTAAATGGTGGTGGTGTTGGCCTTGTTGGACGACTATATTCTCTTAGTTTCTTTAGAATTTGCTTATTGCCAAAAAGACTTTTGGGGAAGTTTGATGCATTTAGAAAGGTGTATAGATTATTATCAAATAATAAAAGTCCTTTACGATTCGTCATCATATCACAAATTAAATCAACTAGATTATAACTTTTTCCCTGAATTATAATTCGTTTCCCTGCGCTGTCAACTTGAACTTGATCATCACCACCACTTTCCATTATGAGATATGTTAATACTCTTTTACTATAGAATTCCATTCCTTTTTCTTTGATTGCACTGCTGAATCTGGAGATATTTCCTATTTAGGGGGATCTTTGATGGTGACAGCGGGTCGGTTACGATAAGGTCTATGTTTGTACACACGTCGCAATACACCTTGACGTAAAACTAGCTTTTTATCATCAGCAATACTTTCGTCATTAATGAATTTGCTTAGATTGTCTTCAAAATGTTCTACGGGCGAGAGGACAAGTTCAAATGGCGTCAATTTATAGGGTTTAGCCATTCTCTAGAGAAAACTGTTTACAAGTCCTGCAATTATTGGCTGTAAAAGTGTAAAAAGGCTACCGTCCGCTTGATGGAGAAGTTTTCTTTAAAAAAAATTTCCCTTATATTTGCAAGCCAAGGCACGTACAGTGGAACGATGTTGCTTTGTCTGTCGTCTCACACCGTCTGGCAAGTGCATATTGCCCTCAGTTAAATTTAAACAAAGATCATATATACGATTAATGAAATGATTGTCAACGCCATGTTTGAGTATGGCCTTCCTGAGTGGAGGTTCAGAAGTTCCTAAAACGGAAAATAAATGCCGTTGTTCGTGTAGTTTCTTCAGTGTCATAATGGCAACTAATAGCTTTTTCTACTGTTCACTGGAAGATATACAGTAATTTTTTTGTCAAAAATATCTTTGACTACACGTAGATCCTCAGGTGTGCTCTGATTAAGACCTAGGAAACTGTACCCGTAGGGCTTGTTTGTCGCCTGAGAGTACGCTGAGAGCAGACATTTAGGAGTTCCTGGATATATGTGCTTATTGAGGGCTATTAGCAAGCTAGAATCACGAACATCTCGGTAGACCATATAAATGGTGGAATTCAAAGCAAGGATTCTCATACATTTGCTCTGATAAAAGAGCTTGTGCACAGCTAGGGTTATGGAAATCTTTTCGTGATGAGAACGAACGGTAAACAGCTGTAGCATTTCTTGTGAGAACTGTTCAATTGATTCAGCCAAATCATCAATAATCAGCCACGAGTTTGGTTCAATACTATTGAAAACATCAAGTCCCCGTATGAATTGTATTGGTATAGATGTGGCAATAGCTTTTATTTGATCGTAGGGTTCCTGCCAAATACTATAACAATAATAAATTTTTAAGTTTTTCCAAAAACATTTTATTACAATTTTGAATTATTTTATCTAAAAGTTTTGTTTTCCCTGACACTGATGGGCCACATAGAAACGATCTGAATGGGGTTTTAAACTGATATATACTGCTGCTGCTGTTGGAAATAGTCGGACTAAAACTAACTGCAAACCATACACGTCCAGTGAACAAATAGTAATAATAATAATTTTCCCATAGATCTATCTAGTACGTTAACAAGAACAACAAAAACAATACTTCATTCATTTATTAACATAAAAACACTTTTCTGTTCAAAAAGAACAACATTTATTCACTTTTTTGTTCAAGAAGAACAACATTTATTATCATAAAAACACTTTTCTGTTCAAGAAGAACAACATTTATTAACAAAAACATTTTTTTTTGTTCAACAAGAACAACAGCACTATATGTACAATAACATTTATTGTCATAAAAAAACACTTTTTGTCCAGCAAGAACATCAACACTATTTGCACACACACACACACATTTTTGTAGATTAGCATTATTTGTACAACACTTAAAAAAAACACGAACATGAGTAGCACAGTTTAACACTATGAATTTAAAAGGATACCCACCACCCTCCGGGCCCAAGGCCGGCCCCGGGCGGGACCCCCCCCCCCCCCCGGCCGTGGGGGAGTACATTTACACCATTCTCAAGCACAAAGACTTTGTCGGATATACATGACATTGCATTCTTTTCCACTCTAACAGTATAATTTATATACTATAGAGAGTCAATTTCAAGCACTTGTGCTCTCGGCACTAGGCTACTCTCTACACAGGCTCTGTACACACTCATGTTGAAATTGTTCTTTACAAAATGTGTGGGCACCCCTTTACACGCCTGTTTTACATCCCTGTTATGAGTTGCAACACAATATACTTTAGGACCCGGGAACACCCCATTGGATATCAAATCACTCCCCGTCTTTGATTTTAACATGAGTAGTTGATTCGGGGCCTGACGTTTCACCAACTCGGGGTAGAGGGACGGATTCCAGTTTGGTGAAATCCATCCGTGAGCTGATGTGTTCCCCATTTTCTAAATCTCCCCATAAATCCCCGGTTTTTACTTTTAACAGCAGAGAATCTGTATCCCCATAGTAAACTTGAACCTCCCCCTCCCTTGGCCATTTAACCTTGCACACACTGTAAAAAAATGACAACATGAGCTTTTTGGAAATTTCAAGTACTGAACTACCTCCTGCTGTGTTCTTGTTCGGTACCACATTTCTGTTTTTTCTGTGTAGAAGAACCATACTGGCTTCTATGCTCGTTAACAATATAAAATTAGGGTCTGCGATAGTTCGAGCACATTTTTGGGGGTCAGTCACAACGTCAAAACGAGATCTGTTCCGTACGCTTTCACACATTTTGCCAAACGCTTAATTTAGAATTAGCTTGTACATTTCCTTCTCTACTTTACTGTTTGTCCGAGAGCGCTTATCAACAAAGGTGTCGATAAACGTCTTCAAATAATGTTTTTGATTGAAATGCAGGACCCTATGTATTTTGATGATCTCGAAACCATTGTTCACCATCCAGTGCAAAAGCACATGATGAAAAACGACGTTATGCTTATGTTCGTGATCTGCTATCAGCTTTCGCTTAAAGGGGTTCCAGTGAATCTTAGTATCCTAAAACCCTTATCGAGGGCCTGGGCTTAGCGAGTCCTTTGTCATTGGTTGATTGATACAGGGGAAAATGAACTCTGACAAAACTATGAAGCGCCAATGGACTTTGACCATCAATTTCAGAGAACCATCCTTGTGGCCCATTGTCCTTAATGGTGTGAATGTCGGAGACCTCAAAAGGATTCTCAAGCCATTTATAGTTTCCACACGGCAAAGAGTAGTGAGACATTGCCGAGAGATATAACGAGTTCATGTCAAAGAAAACTACATTTGACTTTAAACAAGTGTCTTGCCCACTTGTGTCTGTTTTCAAAACACTATCTCAGTGAAAAAAATACCCACCCCTCATTTATCTTTCTACAAAAATGTGTTGATCTACATCAGTTATCAAACCTATTTTTTCCCTACTACTTTTTTAAATTAAGTCCATCACCAAATGTGGTGTGGAAA
Source organism: Artemia sp. Qi Xiang Cuo (assembly GCF_049724085.1). Classification (NCBI taxonomy): domain Eukaryota; kingdom Metazoa; phylum Arthropoda; class Branchiopoda; order Anostraca; family Artemiidae; genus Artemia; species Artemia sp. Qi Xiang Cuo. Next base: position 30,680,280 of record NC_142811.1, read on the forward strand.
AATAATACCCTATATCTAATCCAAACACTGAATAGATTTGGTCTGTGTTTATACAGACAATATCTAATAGAGTTAAAACGTCACTGGTCAAGTACAGTGTACAATAATCCCACCCATTTTTACAATTACCCTTAGCCCACACCTTCTTGGCAAATTCGTGTTCCTCAGCAGCGCATTCACTGTTGGTGACTGAATTATAGAAAGCTTCAATTGGAGGTAGTTTTTCCTCGCTTAAGCGAGCGCCAGGACAGTAATAATCGTCTGCATATACAGCTTTAAAGGTCAATAAGTCATACATTTGACTATCTGTAAAGTGCTGTTTAAGCAAAGTAAAACTATAAAAAATAGTCGCTTTTGTGAACTTAGATCAATTGACTCAAGGCTTTGGGGGAAAAACTAAAAGAATCGATTAACCTGATTTTATTCATACACGTATGCCCGTTATTCACTACCTGCCATTTCAACTCGAGAAGCACTAGCTTCTCTGCTGATTTGGGGATGATGTTATAGGTAAATAAATTGTTTACCCATGGACTATCTACTCCCTCTCCCTCCCTGTGCATACGTGCCAAAGCCGGTAAAATAAATTTTAAATCATAATTTGCATTGTGAATGAAAACCGGAATAAAAAACTGCTGGCTTACATTAGCGCTGCATGATTGATGTGCTACCCCTCTAAAATTACTACCCCCTGAGGATATTTCCTGCCACAAGTGATCATGATCTCTGACTTTCCCCTTCCATCCTCTTTTCCCCCTAGTCACTTACCCTGTATCCCCCTAGTCAAACTCCCCCTTACACATCCAACATATGTTTTATTTTTAATCACGAGACAATCCTCTGCAGACAACAACATAGGGTAATGGGTATTTCTCAAACGAGAAATAGTGCCATTAGCGGTGCCATTTAATTTGGACAGTGCCTTGACCATGCATTTACCCTCATCCAACGTTTCGACTATTTCTAACAACTGCATAGTGTGAGAACTGTCTCTTTGCACGTGGGCGTCGGAGACTGCAATGGCTCGATGTTCTTTGATTCGATTCGGAAATCGAGGATCTTCAGTTCCACTAGTTTCGGCTCACAATCCAAAGAGATTTTATTGCTTTGGAGGAGGGTATTTTGAAAATTTTTAAAGCTTAAAATGGCCCTATCACCTGAAACCGTTTCCACTGACTGGTAGCCATGCCTACCACTCATGTTGAAATTTTTCTTTACAAAATGTGTAGGCACCCCTTTACACGCCTGCTTTACATCCCTGTTATGAGTTTCAACGCAATAAACTTTAGGACCCGGGAACACCCCATTGGATATCAAATCCCTCCCCGTCTCTGCTTTTAACTGGAGTAGTTGATTGGGAGCCTGACGTTTCACCAACTCGGGGTAGAGGGACGGATTCCAGTTTAGTAAAAATCCATCCGTGAGCTGATGTGTTCCCCATTTTCTAAATCTCCCAATAAATCCCCGGTTTTTAATTTAAACAGCAGAGAATCTGTATCCCCATAGTAAACTTGAACCTCCCCCTCCCTTGGCCATTTAACCTTGCACACACTGTAAAAAAACGACAACATGAGCTTTTTGGAAATTTCAAGTACTGAACTACCTCCTGCTATATTCTTGTTCAGTACCAAATTTCTCTTTTTCCTGTGTAGAAGAACCATGCTTGTCTCTATGCTCGTGAACGATGTAAAGTTGGGGTCTGCAATAATTCGAGCAAATTCTGGGGGGCCAGTTAAGACGTCACAACGAGATATGTTCCATACGCATTCACACATTTTGCCAAACGCTTAATTTAGAATTAGCTTGTACATATCCTTTTCTACTTTACTGTTTGCCCGAGAGCGTTTATCGACAAAGGTGTCGATAAACGTCTTCAAATAATGTTTTTGATTGAATTGCAGGACCCTATGTATTTTGATGATCTCGAAACCATTGTTCACCATCCAGTGCAAAAGCACATGGTGAACAATGATGTTCTCTTTAGGGTCCAGATCCGCAATCAGTTTTTGTTTTGAGGGGGTCCAGTGCATCCCCATATCGTAAACCAATGATCAAGTGTATGGACTTATTGAGTCCTTGGTTATTGGTCGATTGATACAGGGGAAAACAAAATCTCTGACTGAATAATGAAGCGTCAATGGAATGTGTCCGTCAATTTCAAAGAACCATCCTTGTGGTCCATTGTCCTCGACGGTGTTAATGTCGGGGAACTCACAAGGATTCTCAAGCCATTTATAGTTCCCAAACGGCAAAGAGTAGTGAGACATTGCCGAGGGATACAACAAGTTCATTTCCAAGAAAACTACATTTGACTTTACACCAGTGTCTTGTCCGCTTGGATCTGTTGTCAAAACGCTATCTCCATGAAATAAATACCCACCCCTCATTGATCTTTATACAAAAAGGTGTTGATCTAAATCAGTTATCAAACCTATTTTTTCCCTACTACTTTTTTAAATTAAGTCCATCACCAAATGTGGTGTGGAAAAATAATAGCCTATATCTAGTCCAAACTCTGAATAGATTTGATCTGCGTTTTTACAGATAATATTTAACAGAGTTAAAACGTCACTGGCCAAGTAAAGTCTACAATAATCCCACCCATTTTTACAATTACCCTTAGCCCACACCTTCTTGGCAAATTCATGTTCCTCGGCTGTGCATTCAGTGTTGGCGAGTGAACTATAGAAAGCTTCAATTGGAGGTAGTTTTTCCTCGCTTGAGCAAGCGCCAGAACAGTATTAGTCGTATGCATATACACCTTTACAGGTCAATAGGTCATACATTTGACTATCTGGAAAGTGCTGTTTAAGCAAAGGAAAACTATAAAAAATTCTCGCGTTTCTGCACTTGAATCAAGTGACTCACTGCCTTCGGCAAAAAACTCAACGAATCTAAAAACCTGATTTTATTCATACACGTATGCCAGTTATTCACTACCTGCCATTTCAACTCGAGAAGCACTAGCTTCTCTGCTGATTTGGGGATGATGTTATAGGTAAATGAATTGTTTACCCATGGACTATCTACTCCCTCTCCCTCCCTGTGCATACGTGCCAAAGCCGGTAAAATAAATTTTAAATCATAATTTGAATTGTGAATGAAAACTAGTATAAAAAAGTGATGACTTACATTCACGTTGCATGATTGATGTTCTACCCTTCTAAATTTACTACCCCCAGATGATATTTCCTGCCACAAGTGATTATGGTCTCTGACTGTCCCCTTCCATCCTCTTTTCCCCCGAGTACCCTTCACCGTCTCCTCCTCGTCAAACTCCTCCGTACACATCAAGCATATTGTTTGATTTTTAATCGCGAGACAATCCTCTTCAAACAATACCCTTGGGTATTGTGTATTTCTCAAACGAGAAATAGTTCCATAAGTGGTGCCATTTAATTTAGTCAATGCCTTGACCATGCAATCACCCTCATCCAACGTTTCGACTATTTCTAACAACTGCATAGTGTTAGAACTGTCTCTTTGCACGTGGGCGTCGGAGACTGCAATGGCTCGATGTTCTTTGATTCGATTCGGAAATCGAGGATCGTTCACTTCCACTAGCTTCGCTTGACAATCCAAAAAGATTTTATTGGTTTCGAGGAGGGTATTTTGAAAATTTTTAAAGCGTAAAATGGCCCTATCACCTGAAACCGTTTCCACTGACTGGTAGCCATGCCGTCTACAATGCTTCATATGATTTTGTAACTTTAATTCAGTCCAAAATCGAGACAGGCATTTTGGATAGTAGAAGCGAGTCCCCCTAGTCTTACCCTCCCCTAGAACTCTACTGATGGTTGTAATAGGATTAAACTGGCCAATTGCATTGGGGTCACTAGGTGGTGTGTACAACAACCAAACCCAGTGCTTCACCAATTCAATTGACGGGCCCCTTACTGGGAACAACACCCCCTTCTTATTAGAACGAACCCCATCCTCAAATTCTGTTTCATATTGAACCACAGTAACACCAATATTTAAATGGGCATTGGCCCTTTCAAAAATATCAATGGACTTGAGCGGTACTGGATATTTTCCCTCTAAACAAGTGAAATCTATAATGGGAAAATCGGACCCCACCTTCCCATGCACAGCCCAATATTCTAAATTTTTCTTTGCTGCGTCGCGTGCTAGAGGCTTGAATGCTGACATGAGGAAAGTGTACATGAGACATTTTTGACCTGTTTCAAAACAGATTCGTTGAACGCCTTTGCAACCCTCTAAATCTGGATTATATTTTAAAACTATTGCCCCCTCCCCAAGCCCCCCTCTTGAAATAATTTTTTTTTTAATTTACAAATATTAACACTTAAATTTTCAACAAAAAGAACCACAGACCCACTCCCATTTTCACTATAATTTTCGAGATGCGTAATAATGTGGTCTACCCATTCCATAAAAACTTTCATAATTTTCTAAATGTGAATAGACCACTTGCATCTCAGTATGTACATAATGATCATATACCTCACTTTTACCTTCATTTAAAAAAAATATCCTTAAAAAAATTGAAACCATAATTGAATCCCTACCCCCCCCCCATAGCTGAATATGGTCTTTTAATAGTGCACGAATTCCATCTACATATACATGGCCAATTTATATAGGAGCAAATACAAAATTACCCCCATGAGCGAATTAAAAGGATCCCCAAAAGTCGCAGTGTAGACAACTAATGTATTTAACATTGAATTTGAGAGCTGATAGTCAGAAAAAGCCATAAATTGGGCATTGTCACCCTCCTCCCCCTCTTGTTTATTATCACCACCCCTCCCCCACATTGTTCAACAATAGGGTTGTTCGATGCCATTTCATTAGTTTGAAGTGGAAGTATTTAATCAGTGGGGGGAGGGTTCCCTGTTAATTCATTGGCAAAATCCTCTAAAAGCTGTAAAGTATTCGGACTTAGCAAAGGTAAGTCCTTCTGCCCAACTGTGCTATTAAAAAAATTTAAATAATCAGTTAAAAAATCATCAGTATTAATCGGTATTTCAAGTGAATTACCATACCATTCATTGATATGTGAACTGTTGCAGAGCTCCATAGGCACGTCTTTTTCTCCAACTGACGAGTAGGGGGGAGATGGTGAATATGGAACCAAAGCAACCTACAAAAAAAAGCTTATTTTCAAAGTGTCTAAATCACCTTATTTTTTAAAATTAGATTATTATTTACGTAGTACTTAAAACGCGCTTAGTAGTAGTAGCAGTATATACATAGTAGCATTTGGTTAATTCACTGTTCCCTACTCTATATATATTCTGAAAGTTCCAATTTTCAACTTAATATAAGAAATTTACAATCTAAAAGATGACATAATAGGTTATGATTTTGTTCAAACAACCCCTCAAAAAATTTCATATTAATACTCTATCTGCTTCGAAAAAAACCGGGGTCTTTACTTGATTTGAAATGGATACCCTATCCCTTTCAGACCATACACAACTTTCAGACCTCTCATGATACACAACTCATTCCGATAGAAAATTGTTTTTATAATATTTGTAGAGGCAAGGTGAAGCAGTCGTTAATAAAGCAGTTTATATCGCAAAGATTTTGCTATTTACTCTGAGAAATTAAGACCGGAATATAGTGCCTTTTTTGGCTTCGCTAAGAGAATTCAGCTGGCTGAATGTATGCAATATTTAAACAATTCAAAGGGAGAACGTTATATTTTATCAGGTTGAAAAAATAGTGAAAAATGTCTTTTAATATCTCTGACACACTTTTACTGTGTTGAAAAAATGGTAAAAATGCTTACATTTTTATATTCTGGCTGCAGTGAAGTGTCGGATGGTCCTGGCAAAGCAAGATGGGGGGTAGATGGGACGGTGACGTCCGTTTCTTGAATAGATGTGGTGGCGGCGGCGATGTCACTGGCTTGTACAGATGAGCCAGCGGAGTTCACCATCCTGTGAGCACCCGCCCATTCTCTTTTTAGTTTTTGACCAGACTGTATTGCTGCCTGCGTGGAGAACACAGGGGGCTAGTAAATCATTGCCCTGGATAGCTCAGCTATCTCCAGTTATTGCATTGGAGTAGCTTCATTAACCTTAGCTCTCTTTTGAGGGGGAGGCACACATTCTTAAAAAATTTCCTTAAAAAGAAGAACAAACTTAGTATAGAAAAACGATTCCCCTTTTTACAGAAGAAAATTAGTACCCCCGCTTCATCAAATCCAATACAATGATTTAAAATATAGATCTCAAAATAGTCAGCCATAAATATGGAATAATTAAAAGCAAACCGAACACTAAACTTCAGTGTTGCGTGTAGGAATGACCACATTAGTTTTCTTGTCAAAGGGTGTACATGTCTGCACAAAGAATCCCCTCTTACTTTTCACGCGAAGAAACAGTTTGTTTTCACCCTACAACGAAGGTGTTAGAAGCGAGACATTGCCCCTTCCCCTTCCCCCCATATAAACATTGAGTACTCAAAATGGAAGATAATAATTTAGATAGTTCCGTAGGCTACAAACCCATAGCATAACTTTCGATGCGTTATAAGCTCAAGAAACAGGGGGTATTTAGATATAGACTTGTTAATACAGTTCCAGTCTATAGGCTTTGAATTTAGATAAAAAAAAGATCATTAACCCAGTTAATAGGCCTAAAATTTGCGATCATAGGTAAAAATGATATTCAATTTACACTTAATATAGACTTCATGTAACCCCACTCAACTAAATTAAAGACTTCTTTCTAGCCTTGTGTATCAAATTTAAAAATCCATAGTTTTCACGCTCCCTCCTGGGAATATAAAAGAAACTTTATCGAAAGAAAGCTAGAAAAAAGGAATAATGGCTATCGTTTTCTTTCGAGACATTTCAAGATGTTTTTAAAAAATATGCACTCGAAAGGGCTGTTAGCATCCCCCTCCCCCTTTTACATAATCCCCCCCCTTTTACAGAATGTCCTAAAAATATTTGTTATGCATTAATTTTGGAAATAACTCGTTTCCCTATTCCATAGAGGTTAGAAATATGCGAACCCGCCGGCTTAATTAACAGCAATCTCTTTCTGCGTGAAACTGTTTTTAATTTGACGGGAAAAAGTATCCTTTTTTTCAGCGGAAGCTTCGCTATCCGAATTCATAAGGATTTAGCAAAGCCGGATGTACTTTAAAGGGTTCAACAATTACACCTGTTTAAATCTTTGCGGAAAAGCTTAAGTCAAGCTAGCGGCTTAAATAGAAACAGTAAATAAATATCTAAGGGGTGACAGAAAGTGGCGGTCACTTTTAGGTCAGATACAGAAAGAATAAATGTAACAAAAACAGAATTATTTCCAGTGAAAGAATTAAAGTCATAAACAGGGGGAGGGGGGGGAGGTTTATGTGGTGAAAAAGAGTGTTGTTTCCATGTTCTATTGAGTGTGAATATTACATATTGGAGTTTGTATTGTGGGGGGAGGGAGTATCCCCTGAATGTGAATCTACTGGAGTGGGACTATGTAAAATGGTTTTATTTGGAAATAAACTAAGAAAATGTTCTAAACAGAACTCACATTATAAATCAATGTAGCCAAAGTTTCCAACTCCTCAATGTTCAATGCTTTATCCATGGTGTCTTAAAACTTTATGATAGTTTAATCAAAATGCATGTGCTTTATATACAAAATCTCAAGGTCGAATTGTGATTTAATGGGACACCTTACGTAACGTCACTGATTGGCTAAGAAAGAGAAACGTGATCCTGTTCCCCTTAGAATCAATAATTCACCTTCAGATTATGTAAACAATTTTTCGGAAATCCAGTTCCCCTCGAGTGGATCAATATATTTTTCCCGTTAGAATTCAATGCGCATGTGCAAACTTCGTCCTGGAGTCAATACACCTAGAAAGAACAAATAAATCGACCTTGAAAAGGTGTCATTGACCCGTTAGACTCGATCAATAATCCTTGAATAAATTATATCCCGTCAGCGTTACACTGAATTATAGATGGCAGCATGCAGTGTAATCCGTAACTCATGATAGCTTCTTACTGGTAAAGTTAGTTTTTGTGCCTTCTAATGTTAAGTTCGTACAAATTTATCCTGTTTTGTTCCAGGGACAAATCAGAGCCAGCACCCCCAGCATTGCCTGTAGTTAAGACCCATAAAGGCTTCAATGCATTATTTATTTACTTTTTTTTCAAAGCCATTTCGCATGGAAGAGGTGGTCGTAGAAACTTCAGAGGAGATTAATTCAAATGGATATTGAAAGTTCTAGTGTCCTTTAAGAGTCAAAGGTGATCGGAGAACAACCAGTCCCCCTCCCACGCCCGTTTTAGCTTCCCCCTCCCCAAAAACATATCATCAAAGTTTGATATATCCATTTTGTTCGAAATACTCTAAAGGTCAAATAACTATGCCTCCGGGGTGACATGAGCCCCCACAGCTCCTGAGGCAAGGACTGTAAGTTATGCAAGTTGTCAATTGTTTACATATAAGTTTTGTTATTGGGAAAGGGCGGCATGTCTGGTCTCGGGTTTCAAAAAGGCTTAGGGTATTAAAATGAAACTTTCAGAAAATGTTGATGGGAGATCAAACAGAATCAAACCACATCATGTGTATGCTGGTTGTCGAAAGAACGTATCAGCAATATCTAAGGAACAGCTGAGGGCATTAAGTTGAAACTTTAAGGGCATGTTGGCAAGTCACCGGAGGGCAACCAGCCCCCGTCACCCTTTTTAGATGACCCGTCAACACTGATTGAAATTTTTAAAAATTCATTGTGTTCAAAATAGTCAAAAGGTCTAATAACTACGCCTCCAGTGACACCAAACCCTCAAGCCTCCGGGACAGGGATTACAAATTATGCAATTTGCCCATTGTTTACACACAGTTTTATCACTGGTAAAGAATAACATGTTTGATCCCGAGTCTCCAAAAAGGCTGAGGTCGAACTAAATATAAAAAAAATACTATGTGCATCCAGGTTATCAAACAGAGTGTATCTGCAGTATCTCAGGAACGCTTAGGGGTGTTAACTCAAAATTTCGAGGACTACTGGTACTATTACTATTACTGCTACTACTGTGACTGCAACTGCGACTACTTTTGACTGTGACTACGACTGCTTGCGACTGTGACTACTTGTAACTGTGACTACACACGAATTCATCAGAACTTCAACTACTTCGACTACTCGTACTTGCGACTACTTTCAGGAAATGTTGAGGGGGATGTTGAACAAAACCAAATCGCGCTACGTGCAAGCTGGTTGTCAACAGGGCTTATCAGCAATATCGCCGGGACGACTGAGGGTATTAAGTTGAAACTATTAGGGTTTGTTGTGGGAGGGGCAAGGGGTGTTGAAAGATAATCGAAGAACAACCAATCTCCTCACCCTTTTAGATGCCCCCTCACCACAAATCAAAAATTTTGAAATCAATAATCAAAAGGTCTAATAGCTATGCCTTCAGGGATGCCAGGCCCGCGGAGAAAGGGTTGTAAATTATGCAATTTGATCCACTGTTACATACAGGATTTTTAATTTGGAAAATGGGGAATGTTTGATCCTGGGTGCATCCAAAAAGGCTCAGTGTATTGATTAAACAATTTATGGAGCTGTTGAACTAAATGAAAGGCACATTGTGTATCCAGGTTATCAAAAGGGCTTATCCTGATATCTTAAGACTAGCTAAGGGTATTAACTTGACCCTTTCAGGGAAACTATTACAACTGCAACTGCGACGACGACTGTTTAAAAATGTGAACAACTGCGACTTTCCACTACACCTACTTACGACTGTGACTACCTATGGCTGTGACTGTGATAGCCTGTGACTCCAACTGCGATTGCAACTCTTTGCAACTGCAAGATGCGACTACAAGTGACTACGACTGTGACTGCTTACATCTGCGACTGCGAGTACGACGAATTGCAACTGTAATTATTTGCGACTGTGACTACTTGCGACTGCAAATGCCACAACTTGCGACTGCAAATGAGACAGCTTGCGGCTGTGACTGCAACTCCTTGCAACTGCGACTATTCGTACTACTATTGCTACTACTCCTGTGATTGCGACTGTAAATACTAATGCCACTTCTACTACTACAACTGGTACTATTGAAACCATTGAGAAGAATAAGTGCGTCCTGCTTGCCAAAATAGCTCAGTGCATACAGATTATCAAAAGTGCTTATCTGCAATATCTCAGAAACGGCTAAGGTTATTGTTCAAAATTTCAGGGAATGTTGAACTAAGTCAACAGACTCAATGTGTATTCAGGTACTCAAAAATATGTATCTGCAATATTTGAGGAACTATTAAGATTTATAAATTTAAACTTTCAGAGAATGTTGAGGTAGGTGCAGTATTAAATCAAAAGACCCTAGTTGCATCCAGGTTGTCAAAAGGTCGTGTCTGGGCGTATCTAAATTGGTCTAAGAAATGATTACGGGCATTAAGTTGAGACTTTTTGAAAATTCTAAGGGAGGAGGGATAAACCAAATCAAGAGATATTATATACATCCAAGTTGTCAAAAGGGCACATTTTCAATATTTCACGAACAGTTAGGGAAGAGTATTGAGTTAAAACATTCACACAAGATTGAGTGGGATGTTGAACTCAAAAACACTATGAGCATCCCGGTTGTCAAAGAGGCGTAGCTGCAATATCTCATGAACGGCTAAGATTATTAAGTTGATACTATCAGAAAATGTCGATTGGTTTTAACTAAATCAAAAGAAACCATGTGCATCCAGGTTGTCAAAATAGAATGTCTGACATATTTCAGTCACAATTAAGGGTATTTAGTTAAAACTTTCAAAGAATGTTGAGGGGGATGCTGAAGTTTCTCAAAATATAACTACGTACATCTTGGTTGCCCAGATGCCGTGTCTGCAATATATTGGGAACGACTGATGAAATTTAGTTGAAACTTTCAGGGAATGCCGAGGGGGATGTTGAACTAAACAAAAGACACCATATGCATCCAAATTGTTAAAATATACCATGCAATACCTCAGGAAAAGTTAAGGGTATTAATTCAAGACTTTCAGACAATGTTGAGGGGGATGTTGAATTTAAACAAAAGACACTATGTGCATCCCAGTTGTCAGAAGTGCGTGTCTGCAATATCCAAGGACTGGATAATCGTATTTAGTCGAAACTTTCATGGATTGTTGAGGGGAGTGTTGAACAAAATAAAAAGATAATATGTACATACAGGTTGTTAAAATGATTCGTGCAATATCTCAGGAACTGCAAGAGCATCAAGTTAAATATTGCAGGGAACGTTGAGGGGGGGGGATGCTGAAATAAGTGACACTAATTGCATCCAGGTTCCTGTATTTAGGCCATGTATTGGCGTGTTCACGTACGCTATTGCAAAGGACGCATGTGAAATATCTAAGGAACGACTAGGAAATTAAGTTGAACTTCCAAGGAATGTTGAAATCAATCATAAGACATTATGTGCATCCAGCTTTTCAGAATGATCCTCTTTCCTCACCCCACCTAGCAAACACTCACGTCAAAGTCACAAATAAAAGAGTTTAAACAGTCAGAAATAAAGAGCTGTGTGATGCCTCGGGTATGCATTGATTCTCTTACTGTATTTTCACTCATAATTAATATTTTGAATATTCTCCCAGGAGGATTCTTTCGAGGATAACATCTATAAATTACTAGTGATTCAAAATCTTGTTTCAAGAACCGTTTCAAACCTTGATTCCAAATTGAACGAGACTTATTAAAAATAGAATCGGGTATTTTAATTCTTGACCTGAAAACATGGAAAACTGGAGAAAATTACATTATATTAACCAATAATAAAACTTTAGCAATCAAAAACGAAAAGAAATTGATTTTAAAAAATCCAAAAAGAAGATTCCCAAAGAAAAGGAAAGAGCCATATTAATTTAAGACGGCCAGAAATATATTCTATAATAATCCAAATTGTAACGACTAGAAATTACTATTAAAGAATCAATGAAGCCCAAGGCGAACAGAAATGAAAACAAATAACAGTACAAACATAAAGATAATAGATATTGATAAAGATGAATACAAAAATCCTAAACGAGTAAAAATCAAATTGAATACTCAAGTCAAACTCAGAACTAATAAAAATTACTACAAACAGGAGTTAACCTACTCCCCTCCCTCCCCTAACCATAAGTTATAAAGCCTAACGTATCATTTGCGAACTCAGAATATACTGAACTCGAAATATATTACAAACATTTTTTTATTTAGAACATTGAAAAAAAATATGGCTAAATAAAATTTTGACTTGCTAAGATTCGAAGGAGTTAATATCACTATATATTAAATATTCAGTTTATTTTAATTTGTTCTTTACAGTCACCTTGATTATTATAGTGATTTATTTTTATTTTTCATCTACGTTTTGAAAATTTAAAGTACGGTGTTCAAAAGAAATATAGTTTTCAACAGAACGTAAATGACGCAAATGACTTGTTTGATATGATCATTTATCTCAATGTCTGTTCCTTTGGGGTTTTATTCGCTCATTGATAGTAAATTTCTGGTCGTTTTAAGGTTGGACTATTATAGGACTTTATTCCTGATCGTCTTAAGTTAATATGGCTGTTTAATTTTCTTTAAAAAACTTATTTTTTGGAAAGTTTCTTTTCCAAATTAATTACTAACAGGGTAGATAAGGATACTGTTGTCCAACTAGCAGCAAAATTCTTTGGAAAAGATGCATTGAAATCTGTCGCAATTCTTTTAAAACGAATATTCTTGAAAAGCACCGAGATTCACACTAAAGTGTGGCTTCCAAGAGGCGTATCGTAAACTAAAATCATAAACTAAAATCGTGGCACAAGGTGTGGGTTACCAATGAACTTTAAGATTAATATTTAGGAGTAGCTTACTGGAGAAGTAATCAAAAACTAAATATTGCTGAGTTTCACTTAAAATTTGAGACAAGTTCCTGCAGCCAAGAAACTATTCCCCAAGAAAGGCAAGACCATTGACCTTTCGGGTGAAGGCTGTAGAGGGCTGAAGGTAGAAGGCGGTAAATTATCATGCTTCCTCTGATCTTCGGTACCCCAAACTTTCGAAACTATGAAACATGTTAGCACCTCAAGTGAAAAAAAATCCGACAGTCTAAGATTTCCCAGAGGGAGTCTCATTGCATTTAGCTATGTGCCCATCAAATGTCAAACGGATCCAAGTACTTTGATACAAAAAGTAAATAGCGTCTGGAATATGACGTGCGGTAGTAAAGTCAGTCCCCTATGTCACTAAAATTAAATGACTTGCCTTATAAGTTACATACAGATCTGAGCCCTCTTATGCAAAGGCTGGAACCGGACATGTTCCTTTGAAAACCATATTATCATATCCCAATTAACCCAAGGTTCTTGCCTCATAAGTTTAAAAATATGGGAGAAAAAAAGAGCCTGTCTCAACGTCCACTACAACGTTGGTGGTGGAAGGAGGTGTTGAATCCGCCATTGGTCCACTCTGCGCCTATGGATCCAATGCTCTTTTACTTAGGCGTTACTACGCCAGCTGGCACACTCTGCAACAACGGTGCCTCTCAATAACGATCTCTTGAGTGCTAAATACCAAACATTCTGCCACGACGACATGTACAGCGTAGAATCCCACTCGAGGCAATGCTCTATTGCCAATTCCATCAGCCACTTTTCTTGATTTCGAGGGGGAGAGGGGGGGGGGTCAGTGCCATACAGAATGAGGGAGGCAGTCCTTATCCATATGTGGCTGCTTAGTCACCCTAAGGATAGAGTCGTCGGTAGTTACCAATCCTTGTAAACCCAGTGTATGCCGAAGATGCGTTTAAGACAGTTTTTTTTTTATTAATTTGCTGGGAGGAAAAAAAAATCAAACACAGATACACAAATATACAAGATAAACATCCAAGCAAATCCCAAAATAAACATCCAAGCAAAACACAAAATTCATAGACTCGATTCAATGGTTCGTAATTAAGTAATCAAACTTACGACAAATGAAAACTACCACTGACCCCGGTATATGAAGACTAATTCCAACATATCTATATGTATATATATATATATATATATATATATATATATATATATATATATATATATATATATATATATATATATATATATATATATATATATATATATATATATATATATATATACATATACATACATATATATATATATACATATATATATATATATATATATATATATATATATATATATATATATATATATATATATATATATATATATATATATATATATATATATATATATATATATATATATATATATATCTATATATATCCATATATGTATGTATATATATATATATATATATATATATATATATATATATATATATATATATATATATATATATATATATATATATATATATATATATATATATATATATATATATATATATATATATATATATATATATATATATATATATATATATGTATATATATATATATATATATATATATATATATATATATATATATATATATATATATATATATATATATATATATATATATATATATATATATATATATATATATATATATATATATATATATATATATATGTATATATATATATATATATATATATATATATATATATATATATATATATATGTATATATATATGTATATATATATATGTATATATATGTATATATATATATATATATATATATATATATGTGTGTGTGTGTGTGTGTGTGTGTGTGTGTGTGTGTGTGTGTGTGTGTGTGTGTGTGTGTGTGTGTATATATATATATATATATATATGTATATATATATATATATATATATATATATATACTATCTTTATAAACAAGCAATAATTGTATATTGATGTATTTTTTCTCGAAAACAGCTCCATATTTTTTCGGGAAAATTGGAATCTTGGGATATTCTCGCATAAAAAAAAACGATCTAGATAGGTAAAAGTCTGAGGAAATTCGTTAAGAGCCTTAATTTTGTTTTGTGCAAATGACGTCATGTACTATGTTAGTACATCATATAAGTAATTCTTATGACATCATATAAACATTTTCTTATATGATGTGATTAATTAAAAAAGCTTTTTCCAAAAAATAAGTTTTTCAAAGAAAAGTAAAGAACTCCATTAAACAAAAAATTAGCAAAAATAAAATCAAATAATCTACCAAGTGTGAAACTACCACAAATCAACATCGATAAATAAATGAAACCCAAAGCGAACAGAAACTAAAATAAATAACCGAGTCAAACTCAAAACGAGCAGAAATTGAAATAAGTTGGGCGCAAAACCCCTGTGCCTTCCCAAGACTAGAGCAAAATTTGCACTTTACTGAATAAAATATAAATGTTTTTACTTTTATAACTTTAATGAATCAAATAATTTTAACATTTTGATTACTAAATATCAGTATATGTATATTAAACTGACAATGCACATTCAATGGTATTTTTCACTAAAGTGCAAATTTTGTTATGGTCTTGGGAAGGCATAGGGGTTTTGCGCCCAACTTATGTTAATTTCTGCTCGTTTTGAGGACTCGGTTATTTATTGTAATTTCTGTACGTTTTGGGTTTCATTTATTTATCGATGCTGATTTGTGGTAGTTTCACGCTTGGTAGATTATTTTATTTTTTTTTGCTAATTTTTTGTTTAATAGAGTTCTTTACTTTTCTTTGAAAAACTTATTTTCTGGAAAAAGTTTTTTTTAATTAATTTCTATTCGTTTTACATTCACATAGTCTTTTCAGGGAAAAAGAAAATAACACTTTAAATCTTTTCGTTTTTTAAGACTTAATATTTTGGCCTGCTATTTGTATGCATGAGAAAAAATTTCAGCAATTTTTAACAACATAAACCCTTTTAAAAATCTTGACACAAATAGTACTGTTTAATTTAGTTTCATACCTCCTCTAGTTGACCAGAAATGGAAAATTTGATACCATTAGCAAAAAATCTGTTTACTTTCTTTGATAGCTTGGATACACTTACGCTATTTTGATTTGATTAAGTTTTAAGAGCAGAAGTAGTCTCGAAAGTTTGAACATAATACGCTCAGTCGTTCTTGGGATACTGCTGAGATGCCTTATTGGGAATTAGCATTATCACAGTGCATTTTGATTTAATCTTAAGGTAACATTTAGTTTTTAAACATAATGAGCAAATGGGAGGGTGGGAGTGGGGATTATTTGCCCTTCAATCACTTTCGACTATTCAAAAGGGCATCAGCCATTTCTATTTTCAATCGAATGAGCCCCTTTCGAAGTTCCCATGACAACTCCTTCAGTACGAAGTGCCCTGGTCTAAACAACAACAACAACAAAAAATATCACTAATCACTTTCGATTATTAAAAAGGGCACTAGCCCTTTGAATTTCAAATCGAATGAGCCCTTTTCAGAAGTTTTTACGCCAACGCTTTCTATAAAAACCTTATATGCTCCCAGGGCATAACTTAAAACCCTTACCCTGAGGGCTGTGGCGGAGTATCCCCTCAAAAACATATTTTCTATCTGGAAATCAACTAGCCTACGCTGAACAAAATGGCTATATCAAAATTTGGATTGGATGTGTTTGGGAGAATGATGGGCGTGGGGGGGGGCTAGTTGTCCTCCAATCACTTTCGACGATTAAAAAGGGCACTAGACCTTTGAATTTCCAATCGAATGAGCCTGTTTTGAAGTTTCTACGATAACGCCTTCTATAAAAACTTTATATGCCCCCAGGCCATAACTTAAAACCTTTGCCCTGAGGGTTGCGGGGGAGTGTCCTCCTCAAAAACATATTTTCTATCTGGAAATCAACTAGCCTACCTTGAACAAAATGGCCATCTCAAAATTTGGATTGGGTGTGTTTGGGGGAATTTTGGGCAGGGGGGGGGGGCTAGTTTCCCTCTAATCACTTTCAACTATTAAAAAAGGCACTACTCCTTTGAATTCCCAAACGAATGAGCCTGATTTGAAGTTTCTACAACAATACCTCCTATAAAACCTTATATGCCCCCAGGGCATAACTTAAAACCTTTGCCCTGAGACTTGTGGGGGAGTGTCCTCCTTAAAAACATATTCTCTATCTGGAAATCAACTAGCCTATGCTGAACAAAATGGCTATCAAAAAATTTTTATTGGATGTGTTTGGGAGAATGAGGGGCGTGGGGTGGGGGGGGGCTAGTTGCCCTCCAATCACTTTCGACTATTAAAAAGGGCACTATCCCTTTGAATTTCCAATCGAATGAGCCTGTTTTGAAGTTTTTACGACAACGGCTTCTAAAAAACCTTATATGCCCCCAGGGCATAACTTAATACTCCTGCCCTGAGGGTTTTGGGGAAGTGTCCTCCTAAAAACATATTTTCTATCCGGAAATCAACTACGCTGAACAAAATGGCTATCTCACAATTGTGATTGAATGTGTTTGGGAGAATGAAGGGCGTGGGGGGGGGGGGGCTAGCTCCAATCACTTTCGACGATTAAAAAGGGCACTAGCCCTTTGAAATTCCAATTGAATGAGCCTGTTTTGAAGTTTCTACAACAACACCTTCTATAAAAACCTTATATGCCCCCAGGGCATAAATTAAAACCCTTGCCCTGAGGGTTGTGGGGAGTGTCCTCCTGAAAAACATATTTTCTATCTGGATATCAATTAAGCTGGACAAAAGGACTATCTTCAAACTATGAGGTTATGTGCTGGTGGGAATGATGGGCACGGGGGGGGGCTTGTTGCCCTTAAATCACTTTAGATTAGTAAAACGGGTTCTAACCCTTTGAATTTCCAATCGAATGAAGCCCTTTTTGAAGTTTCTACGACAACGCCTTCTATAAAAACCTTATATACCCCAGGTCATAACTTAAAACCCTTGCCCTGAGGGTTGTTGGGGAGTGTTCTCCTAAAAAACATATTTTCTAACTGGAAATCAATTACTCTGAACAAAATGGCTATCTCCAAATGTTGATTAGATGTGTTTGGGAGAATGATGGGCGTGGGGGGGGGGGCTAGTTGCACTCCAATCACTTTCGACTATGAAGAAGGACACTAGCCCTTTGAATTTCCAATCGAATGAGCCTGTTTTGAAGTTTCTACGACAAGGCCTTCTATAAAAACCTTATATGCCCCCAGGGCATAACCTAAAACCCTTGCCATGAGGGTTGTGTGAGAGTGTCATCCTAAAAAACATATTTTCTATCTTGAAATCAACTAGCCTACGCTGAACAAAATGGCTATCTCAAAATTCTGATTGGATGTGTTTGGGGGAATGATGGGCGTGAGAGGGGGGGGCTAGTTTCCCTCCGATCACTTTCAACTATTAAAAAGGTCATTAGCCCTTTGAATTCCCAATCGAAGGAGCCTGTTTTGAAGTTTCTATGACAACGCCTTCTATAAAAAAAAAACCTTATATGCCCCCAGGGCATAACTTAAAACCTTTGCCCTGAGGGTTGTGGGGGAGTGTCCTCCTTAAAAATACATTTTCTATCTGGAAATTAACTCCGTTGAACAAAATGGATATCACAAACTTTTGATTGGATGTGTTGGGGGAAATGCGGGGCGTCGGGGGGGGGCTAGTTGCCCTCCAATCACTTTCGACTATTAAAAAGGGCACTAGAACTCTCGATTTCCAATCGAAAGAGCCCCTTTTGAAGTGTCTACTACGACCCCTTCCATATGAAGTGCCCTGCTTTAAAGGAAAAAAATAACTTATGATACATTGTGCCAACATCGTTCTTATATGCCCTCGGGGCATAACTTAAAACCCTTGCCCCGAGGGTTGTGGGGGGGGGGTCCTACTCAAAAAGATATTTTCTATCAGGAAATCAACTACGCTGAACAAAATGGCTATCTCAAAATTTTGATTGGATGTGTTTGGGGGAATGATGGGCGTAGGGGGGGAGTTGCCTTTCAATCACTTTTGACATTTAAAAAGGGCACTAGAACTCTCGATTTCCAATCGAATGAGCCCCTTTTGAAGTCTCTACGACGACCCCTTCCATATGAAGTGCCCTGCTTTAAAGGAGAAAAAATAATAAATGATACATTGTGCCAACATCGTCCTTATATGTCCTCAGGGCATAACTTAAAACCCTTGCCCCGAGGGTTGTGGGGGAGTGTCCTCCTCAAAAAGAAATTTTCTATCTGGAAATCAACTACGTTGAACAAAATGGCTATCTCAAAATTTTGATTTGATGTGTTTGGGGGAATGATGGGCGTAGGGAGGGGGCTAGTTGCCCTCCAATCACTTTCGACTATGAAAAAGGGCACTAGCTCTTTGAATTTACAATCGAAAGAGCCTTTTTTGAAGTTTCTACGACAACGCCTTCAATAAAAAACCTTATCTATCCTCAGGGCGTAACTTAAAAACCTTGCTCAGAGGGTTTTGGGGGGAGTTTCCTCCTCAACAACCTATATTATATCTGGAAATCAACTACGCTGAACAAAATGGCTATCTCACAATTTTGATTGGATGTGTTTGGGGGAATGATTGGCGTGGGGGGGGACTAGTTGCCCTCCATTCACTTTCGACTATTAAAAAAGAGCACTAGCCCTTTGAATTTCAAATCGAATGAGCCTATTTTGAAGATTCTACGAGAACGCCTTCTATAAAAACCTTATATGCCCCCAGAGCATAACTTAAAACTCTTGCACTGAGGGTTGTGGGAGAGTGTCCTCCTCAAAAACACATATTCTATATGGAAATCAACTACGCTGAACAAAATGGATATCTCAAAATTTTGATTGGATGTGTTTGTTAAACCTCGCCTGCGTATGCAGCCTGTCCCAAGCTAGGATAAAGAGGGAGGGTTGGGCTGTGGGCTTGCGACCCACACTCGGGACCTCAAGGGCCTGCCCTCGGGGGAAATCCTAATTGCCAGCGATACACCAAGTTTGAGCCTCGGATCAAGCCCCCTTTCGATGACGACCTCTGCATGTCCAAGGACAAGATTTATAAATGCAAAACAACACCTCAAACTTGGTTTCTTGAACATCCACACAATTTTCTCAAGACTCCAAGACTGAACAAGTGCTAAGAGCACTGGAAGATTACCACCTTAACCTTCTGGCTCTGTCAGAAGTTCGATGGCTAGGATCTGGATCAAATAAACTGGATGGAGATGTGACCATTATATACAGTGGATCGCAGCAAAAGCGTGAATACGGAGTAGCCCTAATGATGACAAAACAGACTTCCCAAGCTCTACTACAGTGGACACCTGTGTCACCTAGAATCCTGAAAGCCCGCCTCATCGGCACGCATGCGAAACTGTCGGTAATAGTATGCTACGTACCCAGTAATGATGTCAGTGACAAAGCAAAAGGCTAATTTTACAGAGCTCTCAACTCCATAGCAAACTATATACCACGGCATGACATAGCATGTTTTTTAGGAGACTTGAACGCGAAAATAAGAAACGACCGATCGTTTTCCCCAGAGGTTCTCAGAGAGCATGGCCTGGGCTAGCGAAACGAAAACGGAGAACTACTTATCGACTTCTCACTCCTTAACGACCTAGTAATCGGAGGTACCCTATTTTCTCATCAGGATGTACACAAATATTCTTAGATATCTCCCGATGGCCATACCCGAAATCAGATTGACCATTGTCTTTGGAGCAGGAAGTAGAGACCAAGCCTACTTGATATAAAGGAATATAGAGGAGCTGGCGTTGGCTCAGATCATAATCTGATGGCAGCAAAAATCCGCCTCAAATTGAAAAGAAATAGAAAAGCAAAAAAGGCTCCCTTAAACCCTGTCTTTGACTCGGAGAAACTGAGGTTGAGAGAATTCAACCAAGCCTTTAAACTAGAGATGCGGAATAGATTTGAAGCCTTGTCTTTACTAGATGATGCTGATAGCAATCAATGCTGGAAAAGCATAAAGTTGTGCTTTCACGATGCCGCGAAAGCCACCATTGGGTACCGCAAGAGCCCAAAAGACCAGTGGCTATCTGACCAAACATGGGAACTCATTGAGACAAGGAAAAAAGTAAAAGCATCACTTATCCAAAGACAAACCCCCGACCAACAGATCCTCAGAAACGATGAATACAGAGCCGCGGATGAAGAGGTAAAGAAGAGTGCCAGAAAATACCAGAGAAACCTGCTGGAGCAAAAAGCAGCGCAGGCAGAAGGGGCGACGGAGAGAGGTGATTCAAGAGCCGTCTATAAAATCACAAATGAGATTATTGGAAAGAAATCCTCTATTCAACATGGACCAGTAACAGACCCCTCGGGCATCCTGATAACACAGCAGTCTAAAGCAAGCGAAATTTGGTCCAGCCACTTAGAGAAGTTTTTGAATAGGCCTCCACCAGAGGATTACCCAGATATTTCAGCAACAACACTGCTTCCCTTAGATATCAGCACGGACCCCCTGTTATCCACTTATATTATAGCAGCAGAAAAGGAGCTTAAAAATGGGAAGTGGCCTGGCGAAGACAGGATATCCGCGTAAATGATCAACGCGACTGTTATGACCTGCATCAAGTTCTGGATAGCGTTTATCGCAGTAATCTGGACGACCGCCAAAATACCTTCGGATTGGAAACGCAGCACGCTTGTGAGGATCTTTAAGAAAGGCGATACGTCCTTCCCAGGCAACTGGCGAGGAATCTGCATGCTTTCCATACCTAGCAAATTATTGACGCACATTTTACTGCAGAAAAATCAGCTCGCAGCTCGACAGACACCGTCGCGACGAGCAACATGGATTCAGACCGAACCCTTCATGTGCAGATTTGATATTCACCCTACGGCTACTGACGGAAGAAAGTAGAGAATGGCGCTCCACAATCTATATGATATTCATCGATTTTGAAAAGCCATTTGACTCAGTAGACCGCCAAAGTCTGTGGAAGATCCTGCTGCATTACGGAATCCCTGAAAAGATAGTTTCACTGATTGTTGCGTTTTATGAAGATAGCGACTGCTGTGTAAAGACACCAGATGGCCAAACCCGTTTCTTCCGCATTATGTCAGGAGTTAAACAAGGTTGCGTCTTGTCACCGCTACTTTTCGTAATTGTCATTGATTACATACTGCGAAGTACAAGCACAGATGGAATCCAGCTGAATCCAGAAACACGCCTCAGTGATGTAGACCTCGCTGACGACATCACCGTCCTAGAATCATGCAAGCAAAGACTCCAAGAACTCCTTGACAAAGTGAGGGAGAGAGGTGGCCATTTCGGCCTAAAAATAAATAATGAGAAAACAAAATGCATGGCTACCACAGATTCACCCATGAGCATCACTTGCGGAGACCAACACATAGAGCAAGTCGTCCATTTCAAATACTTGGGAAGCATACTAGAAAGTACCGGATCGACCACAAAAGAAGTGGTCACAAGAATCGGCCAAGCCAATGGGGCCTTCAATAGATTACGGAAAGTGTGGCGGTCCCAAAGCTTCTCTATACGGCCAAAGTTACGACTCTTCAATAGCAATGTTCTGCCAGTGCTGCTTTACGCTGCCGAAACCTGGCACCTGAACCAGGAACAAGAGCGAAGAATACTTGCTTTCGAAAACACATGTCTCAGAAGAATTCTCAACATCCGTTGGCAGCAGAGAATAACAAACCAATCCATCCGTGACAAGACTGGCCAGCCTCTTGTGACATATGTCATAAGAGTCCGCCGATGGAGATACCTTGGCCATGTACTACGTATGAACAATCTCCGACTACCAATTGCAGCGCTCTATTGGCAGCCATCGGGTCCACGCCGCAGGGGCAGACCCAGAAACACCCTGCGTCGAACGTACCAGACAGATCTCCGTAACCTGCACACATCAATCCAACCTCAGTGGGAGGACATACTTGCAGCAGCAAACCAGCGGGAAGATTTCTTGATGCCCTGGGTGCCTCTGGAGGCACAGGTGGATCTAAGGTAAGGTGTTTGGGGGAATGATGGGCGTGGGGGGTGCTAGTTGCCCTCCAATCACTTTTGACTATTAAAAAGGGCACTAGAACTCTCGATTTCCAATCGATTGAGCCCCTTTTGAAGTCTGTACGACGACCGACCATGTAAAGTGCCATGCTTTAAAGGAAAAAAAATGGTACATTGTGCCGGCATTGTTCTTATATGCCCTTGGGGCATAACTATTAAAAAGGGCACTAGCCACTCTAATTTCCAATCGAATGAGCCCCTTTCGAAGTTTCTACGACAACTCCTTTGATACGAAGTGCCCGGCTGAAGAAAAGAAAAAAAAAACACATTGTGCCCATATCGTTCTTTACTTAGGCAGCGCTAGCGCACTGCCTATGATGCATAGCATAAATAAAATTGTTGAGTTTCCAACGCATCACTTATTTATATAATATAATGTCTTTTGATATATCAACATCGAAAACAATTTTTAACTATAAAAAAAAAGAATAAATACAAAATATATAAAAAAATATATATGAAGTATTTCTACCTAAAATCACGGTTTTTCATATCCAAGAAGAATATTTTCTGGCACTTTTTTAAATGACACCAAAAGTGTAAGATTCTTGAATCCTGACAGGAATAAAGTTTGTGTTGAATCCCAAACACGACCCTTGGCAACTGTAAAAAAAACTGTGAATGCATTGTTAGGGGGGCGGGGGTACCATGTTATCCTGATTCTGAATTCTACACGGGTTGGTGTCATTCACCACGTGGAGCATCCCAGGGAGACATGACAGAAGATCTCCGTGGGAATAACTGAATGCAAGTTTTCCCGTACACAGTGTGCAAGAATCACTCAGCTTTAAGAGCTTAACTGAAGTGTATGGGGTAAAACAACGGACTTCTACAATCCCAAGATTTAAGGCCCATTCTTTTGCACTAAGATCTTACATCTAAGATCTCACATCTTTCTGCAAAGATTTCCGTTCTTTTAACTCATCTTTGTTCTAAGATCTTACAGCTCACTGATAATAGCAGAAAGTGTGAAAGACGCCATCTTTCTGCCATATAGAACAATGATGAGAGAACTTCGATGATATACTCATCATTGTTCTCAGACCGCTGATCAGAGCAGAATGATGAAAGACGTTTGCAAAAGAACGCTATAAGATGTAAGATCTTAGTGCTAAGATTTCACTTTTAAGCGTTCTTTGTCAAAAGATGTAAGATCTTAGCACATAGATGAGTAAAAGAACGGCCCTTTAAACGCATTCTTCCCTTTGTTCATCATTTCAAATTAACAATTGTCTCCACCTTATTCTACAATCGAAACTCCTTACCTTACATAGAAATGCTCTAAAGTTAGCAGCAAAATCAGACACATATACCCAAGATGATGGCAGAACATTTCCCTAAAACAACTATTGGCAAAGTATAAGCTTTATGGAGACTTTCTTCTCTTTTAGACCGGTGGCACTACTTTCCCTGTCCTATGCAGATCGAAGATTTCTAGATTGCTCTGTTTTTCGTCATTCAAGTACTAAAACCTGGATGTTAGTACACTAAATACATTTAAATGACAATTTATGAGACGTAATTCTTGTTAATTAAGTTAGAATTAATTAGTTATTCTTCGTGAAGTAAAAGTTAAAGTAAAAACTAATGTAAGTGAGGTTTAGAAAAATTTGGAAAAAAAAAGGGGTGTCTCATTCGCATACATCAACCTATGAAATACTACAGTTCTGTAAAATAATTTTAAGAGGGGGGGGGGAGGAGTAGAAACTTGAAATTTTTATGCCATGATTGGAGCTGTATATTCATTCCAAAAAGTTTCACGTAAACTCCATTCGCAATGAGATTTTACTAGATTAAGGTAGCGCTGATTTGAGCCAATCAGAACTTTTCACAAAATTTGTTAGCCAATGTGAAAATAATAGGAAAATTCTGATTGGTACAAACTAGTGCTAGCTAAATATCAGAATTAGTAAAATATAATTGTGAATGAGCCTGTGACTACCTCAACAACTTCCTGAGCTAGCAGAAAGCCACTCATTTACATACTTCTCAAAATTGATGTCAAAACGTACCTTTAAATGTGGTCCATTTAGAATATTTCTCAATTCAACTGTACCATCAAGACGATTATTGAACCTTGGATCGACTAGAATGTCGGACAATTCTTTTAGACCCAAGTAGCCATTTATCTGAGCCGGCTTCAAATCAGAATTACTTCTTATTGACAGCCCTGACACTGTATGGTATACCTTAAAATATAAAAGAAGGCACTTGAGTACCACTAATTAAGATAGAATTTTATTTTAGAGGATAATAATTAAGATAGATGTTTGTGCCTGGGAAAAGGTCTCCGACCAAGTAAGTATTAAATTACTTTATAATTTTTTTTTAAATAAAGGTAGTTTTGGTAACCAAGTCACGTCTTATGTTTAAAAGAACAAAGAAATAGAGAATCAATGAGAATCGATTGCGACCCAAAAGAACTGGCCAGGCACAGCGGTTTCTACCACAATTGTTTGAGTGTTTTCGTGCGAGCAATAAGCCAGCTCTATCTTAGAAAAGATACCTCTTTCCAAGTCTTGGCATATATTTTAAAATTGTAAAGCATGAATGCTCAAACAAGATAATTTGTCATGTCAAGCCACCAAAAAGCATACTAAGTAAGATTAGGTGGGGCAGAACTTCAATAGGATGGGCCCGTCGGTTAAACAAATTCCTACGTAGCATTTGAATTTTCAGATGCCAGGTAAGGTGAAAAATGCCTGATCCTGCGGCAAGTAGCAATTAGTAGTAACTAAACTTCAATAAAATGTTTTCCCGTAAATCAAGTATTTCAATTATTAAGTTTTAATAAATAAAGCTATAAAAGTCAAATAAGTTCAACAGCGATCCCTCAATCGTAAGTTAGCACAGGCTACGCCTGTATCGACTAATAAATAAGGTTATGCATTGCCTAATAAAAGTAACATCTATCCAGCAATTGAGGTTATGTCAAAACTCAGTTGCGGAATCCAGAAACAAAATTAGAAACAGGAATTTCTTCTAAACCTTATTTTCTTTTTTTTCGGAGGTCAAATGTCTCAATAAAGTGCCAGAATGAATTTAGCCTAGCTTGGCAGTCCAGCTTTCATATTTTTTTTTTTTTTTTTATCCTCAACATGAACATTCACGAAAAAACATTAGCAAGTAGCGAATTTACCGTAGGCCCAGCAAAAGTTCTGGAACTTCTGAAAAATTTGGTTGGTTATAATAACCACAACTAAATAATCAGGAGCTCCAACCCCAAAGGGTCAAGTAAATATTAAGACCACCCAGTGAAAAGAAAGCGGCAAGACCTTATGAATCGCCTAGCAGGCGGAAGAAGAGCCCTAGTTCTTCTAAAGTGCATGCATCACCAGTGGGTGGTAAAACAATTGCATTTGCTTCTTTCCAAGATTTTCCGTCCATCCAACCTACTTTTACATTTATTTTATTGCCTTTCTTCCATTCCAATTTATTTCCATTTTAATTTTCTTTTTTTCCCTTTTCTTTCTTCACGAAACTCAATTTAATGGATTGCAGTGAAGCCGGTTCTTAAATGCGTGGGACGAACAAAGAATTAATGTCTATGAGATTTATTATTGGTTCAAAGCTGCTGCTCCAAAAACACCAATTATCTTAAGTGTCTACACTGGGTTTTAAATTTTACGTTTCCTTTTTATTAAAAGTTTGGACGAAAAAAAAAAAAAAGCTTTGGAGTTTAAGTGGTATGCAATCCTTCATTAAACATTAATATTCTCGAGTTAATTGGTCTCCTTCCAGGGAAAAGGGAAACATTATCCCACTCGTAATAGCCCTCGATTAGCTATGCAAATACCTACGAGTTTGAACATAAAATTAACAATACAAGAAATTCTACAGGACCATTTAGTCAGACAAAAAACTGCAAGTGACACCTTACCTAGGCTCTTTCCTTGCTTAAAAATAGATGAAACTACTATATCAACTATTATTCAATAGATTTCAGAAGATAACCATAATGAATTTATCATCTTAGTCCGGAAATTCCAACACACGATCTTTTCAATCAAGTGTTTTATTCTCAATTTGAGTAAAATTTTAAGGCTTTCCTTGGGAAGAACTGAGTGAACTAGGGAATGAGCCAACTGAGAATAAATTCCTTTGTAAAGACTTTTAGAATAGTCAGTAAGATCTAGGGGAATTCACAAAAAAATCCTTCTTTTTTCATTGACAATGTACTTCTAACCAGACAACTATTTCACCAGCACTATCTTATTGTCATTTTTATCATCAGTTATCTACAAATTGTCGTCTGTTTTGATATTTTAAGTGGTTAAAGGTAAGTGATTCATTGGGGACATTTGCTTTGGGGGATTCAAATATTGTCCAAAAAACGAAAAAAACGAAACTCTAAAAAAAGGAATCTTGACGTCAATAAAAGAATTAGATTCTTATGCTGATTCTAGATATACAAGATTCATTGAGTTTTGTGTCATCCAATCAAAAACTACAAGCCTGAGAAAAGTTGTCGATTTTGAAGAAGGGTGAAACACCCCCAAAACGTCAAGTAATCTTGTTAAAAATCACATCATCAGATTCAGCGTATCAGGGAACCGTATTGTAGAGGCGTCAAGCTCTTTTTAAAAAATAGTGTAAACTATTTTAGTAAAAAAATAGTAAAGAAATAGTGTTTTTTGCAAGAAGAAAGATCATGGATGACTGTTTATTTTTTTTTTGTTTGTTTGTTTTCCCCAGGGGTGGTCGTATGAAACTATTGATCCTAAAATATCAGTAGAAGGCTTATTCGAACTGAATTTAAAAGTTCTAGTGCCCTTTTTAAGTGACCTAAAAGATTGGAGGGCAGCTATCCCCCTCCCCCAGTCATCCAGTCAGGATTTTGAGATGGTCATTTTGTTCACCATCGTTGAAAGATTCAATAACTATGTCTTTGAGGATAACATGAATTTCTACTGGGGGGGGGGGATTTGCCACAGGGAGAATTTCCCGTGGGGAAGGGATTTTCCTGGGGGGGGGTGAATTTTCCAGGGGAAATTTTACACTAAGGGAATTTACCAGAATGTCAGTAGAAAGCTATCTTATACTCCCAGGACTCACCCCTGCTGCCATCTACAATTTAGTCTAATGCTGACAGTTTCCGAGAACTTGATTGCGTAATCGATTGGGAATTTGGAACACATGTGCTGTCGACCTCAATTCACCTATCGTGAATCAATAATTCCCCTTAGAAACAACAAATTAATTTCCCCTTTCTTGACAGATCAATCAATCAATGACATCATCTGTCAGACTTTAAAAATTTTCGCCTAGAAACATTTCTCCAGGAATAGATCCAAATCATTAATGTCTTTGCCTCGGGAACAGTTCTACTGGTCGAACTCCAAAAGATATTAATAACCAAAGGTCATGGAAACAGTTCTCCAAGAAGCATCTTAGCGATGAATTGTTTTAGCGCGCGAAAAGGTTTCTTATTAATTTGAAATGCATTAGCACAGAGATGCCAAAAACAAAAGGAACACGCTGAATTTACGTTTAGGGATTATTTGGGCGAAAGTGTTTTAGAGAGGTTATGGAATTATTTCGGCGAAACAGATAGAGACATTTTAAAAGAAGATTTTAGAAGAGATTTTGGAAGAGGTTTTGAGTGTGGTCGTTATAATACACAAGTTTCATTTGAACAGTGTTGTGAGGTCCTCTAACCCAACCCCAAAGGGTTCCAATCCTCCTACCCCAACCCCGCAGGAAGCCCCCCGGTCCTCAAAGGCCCCCAAGCTCCCAAAGGGCCACCGGAGCCCCCAAAGGCCCACCCAGACCCCCAAAGGCCATCCCCGGGCCCCCCAAAGACCCATCGAGCTCCCAAAGGACCAACGGACTCCCAAAGGCCCTCCACCGGTCCCCAACTGCCCCTCCGGACCCCCAAAGGCCCTCCCTGTGCCCCAAAGGCCCTCCCTGTGCCCCAAAGGCCCACCCTTGGCCCCCAAAGGTCCCCCGGACCCCAAACGCTCTCCTCAGACCCTCAAACGCCCTCCTCAGACCCTCAAAGGCCCTCCCCTGGCCCTCAAGGGCCCCCCAGACCCCCAAGGGCCCTCCCCGGGCCCCCAAAGGCCCTCCCCCGGTTCCCAAAGGTCCCCCAAGCTCCCAAAGAGCCCCAGCCCCCCAAACGCACTCCTCAGACCCTCAAAGGCCCTCCCCTGGTCCTCAAGGGCCCCCCAGACCCCCAAAGGTCCCCTGGACCCCAAACGCTCTCCTCAGACCCTCAAACGCCCTCCTCAGACCCTCACAGGCCCGCCCCTGGCCCTCAAGGGCCCCCCAGACCCCCAAAGGCCCGCCCCGGGCCACCAAAGGCCCTCCCCCGGTCCCCAAAGGTCCCCCAAGCTCCCAAAGGGCCACCGGAGCCCCCAAAGACCCACACAGACCCCCAAAGGCCATCCCCGGGCCCCCCAAAGGCCCATCGAGCTCCCAAAAGACAACCGGGCTCCCAAAGGGCCCCCCGAACCCCCGAAGGCCCATCAGGCTCCCAAAAGACCATTGGGCTCCCGAAGTGCCTCCCAGACCCCCAAGGGTCCTCACCCGATCCCCAAAGGTCCACCGGGCTCCCAAAGGACCAGTCGATCCTCGAGTGCCCCCTCAGCCCCCCAAAGGCCCTCCCGGGGCCCCAAAGGCCCGCCCGGGGCCTCAAAGGCCCTCCCCCGGCCCCCAAAGGTCCCCCGGCCCCCAAACACTCTCCTCAGACCCTCAAACGCCCTCCTCAGACCCTCAAAGGCCCTCCCCTGGCCCTCAAGGGCCCCCCCGACCCCCCAAGACCCACCCCCGGCTCCCAAAGGACCAGTCGAACCTCGAGTGCCCCCACAGACCCCCAAAGGCCCTCCCCCGGCCCCGAAAGGCCCACCGGGCTCCCAAAGGACCACCGGTATCCCTTCCCCCACCTTTTAAAATAATTTGAATTTTTTAACATGGTATTTTTTTTTAACTTTTTTACGTATCTTAAAATGACATGAAATATGCTTACGGCTCTACCAATCGTACTCTGTGCGTGTTCAAAGACACGATGTGGCTTTCTCACTGGTACTCTATGGCAGGTTATCGACACTACCTAGTTTATTGCATGCATTAAATCAGTATTTCTTACGCAGTGGAAGGATAAACACACAACTCATATCTGTAAAAAAGTGAAGATGAATTATTCGAAGAAAGTTTGTACACATGAAAAAATCGTCGTCGTGTTGAATGCAGACAAGGAGAAATACCTGAACTATGAAACGAGTGCAAGTGGTAACACTATTGGAAATGTATGCATGCGTTGTCATGACAGCGAGAAGTTAGATTTCTTTGGAGTACCCAAGAATTTCAATCGTGCAAACGGCGGATATGCAAGAGTAACATTACCAGAGAAATTAGTGCTCAAAGAGAATGCAAACTTAAAAATAATTGTCGATGATCGGGGACCACTCCTTGCTACGGCTTCTGGTAACACATTACCTGTTGATAAATCCTATCATCCTCTTTCCGGTATTAGCATTTTAAAGAGAACAAGAAGAAGACAAGCATACTCCTGCACCAACATCATAAATCATATCTTGTCAATGTGTCAAAACTGCCATCTATGTAAAAATAATGTGACAATAGACAGTGAAATCGCAGGCAGAATAAAAAGGACATTAGCAGACAATATCATCAATGAATATAAAGATGAATTGACGGAAAGTGACGCGCAAGTGTACTAATAATGTGTAATAATGTATTTAACGTATTTTTATATTAATATTCTACATGTCATCATTTAATTAAAAATATTTTATGCATTATTTTGTTAAGTATTCATTATTTTTAGGGTTTCGCAGAAAGTTAACGTTCAGAATTAAAAAGTTCAGAGATGAAGGAAAAAGAATTTTTAGAGATAGAGATGCTACTAGCAGACTCAATTTTTCATGGAAGATAAAAAAGTTCAAGTTCTCGTCGGAATTTTATCAAAGAACACAATTCAATTCTAATTTCTCCAGAGAAAATAAAAATCTTCCACTTCAGTTCTTTATTTCACAAAGACATAAAGAAATTTAAAGTTCAATTCTAAATTTTTCGGTGGACGATAGAAAAAGTAATACCATACTTGTGAATATTTTCATGGAAGATAAAAAGTTCTAGTTCAATTTTAAATTTTCTCAACGAAGTGAAGAAAAGTTCAAGTTCTCTTCTGAACTTTACCAAAGAACACGCTTCAATTCTAATTTCCACAGAGAAAACAAAAATCTTCCACTTCAGTTCTTTATTTCACAAAGACATAAAGAAATTTAAAGTTCAATTCTAATTTTTCGGTGGCAGATAGGAAAAGTTATACTGTGATTTTGATTATTTTCTATGAAGGTAAAAAGTTCTAGTTCATTTTTAAATTTTCTCAACGAAGTGAAGAAAAGTTCAAGTTCTCTTAGGAATTTTACAAAATAACACACTTTAATACTAATTTCTCCAGAGAAAACTAAAATATTCCACTTCAGTTCTTTATTTCACAAAGAGATAAAGAAATTTAAAGTACAATTCTAATTTTTCGGTTGGAAGATAGAAAAAGTAATACCATACATGTGAATATTTTCATGGAAGATAAAAAGTTCTAATTCAATTTAAAATTTTCTCAACAAAGTGAAGAAAAATTCAAGTTCTCTTCTGAATTTTACCAAAGAACACGCTTCAATTCTAATTTCCACAGAGAAAACAAAAATCTTCCACTTCAGTTCTTTATTTCACAAAGAAATAAAGAAATTTAAAGTTCAATTCTAATTTTTCGGTGTTAGATAGGAAAAGTTATTCTATGATTTTGATTATTTTCTATGAAGGTAAATAGTTCTAGTTCATTTCTAAATTTTCTCAATGAAGTGAAGAAAAGTTCATGATCTCTTTGGAATTTTACCAAAGAACACACTTTAATTCTAATTTCTCCAGAGAAATCTAAAATCTTCCACTTCAGTTCTTTATTTCACAAAGAGATAAAGAAATTTAAAGTACAATTCTAATTTTTCGGTTGGAAGATAGAAAAAGTAATACCATACTTGTGAATATTTTCATGAAAGATAAAAAGTTCTAATTCAATTTAAAATTTTCTCAACAAAGTGAAGAAAAATTCAAGTTCTCTTCTGAATTGTACCAAAGAACACACTTCAATTCTAATTTCTCCAGAGAAAACAAAAATCTTCCACTTCAGTTCTTTATTTCACAAAGACATAAAGAAATTTAAAGTTCTATTCTAATTTTTCGGTGGTAGATAGGAAAAGCAATACCGTACTTGTGAATATTTTCACGGAAGATAAAAAGTTCTAGTTCAATTTAAAATTTTCTCAACAAAGTGAAGAAAAATTCCAGTTCTCTTCTGAATTTTACCAAAGAACACGCTACAATTCTAATTTCTCCAGAGAAAACAAAAATCTTCCACTTGAGTTCTTTATTTCACAAAGACATAAAGAAATTTAAAGTTCTATTCTAATTTTTCGGTTGGAAGATAGAAAAAGTAATACCAAACTTGTGAATATTTTCATGGAAGATAAAAAGTTCTAGTTCAATTTAAAATTTTCTCAACGAAGTCAAGGAAAATTCAAGTTCTCTTCTGAATTTGACCAAAGAACACACTTCAATTCTTATTTCGCCAGAGAAAACAAAAATCTTCAACTTGAGGTGTTTATTTCATAAAGACATAAAGAAATTTAAAGTTCAATTCTAAATTTTTTTCGATGGAAGATAGAAAAAGTAATACCATACTTATGATTATTTTCACGGAAAATAAAAAGTTCTAGTTTAATTTAAATTTTCTCAACGAAGTGAAGAAAAGTTCAAGTTCTCTTCTGAACTTTTCCAAACAACACGCTTCAATTCTAATTTCCCCAGAGAAAACATAAATCTTCCACGACATTTTTTAAGTTCACCAAGACATAAAAAATTTAAAGTTCAATTCTAATTTTTTGGTGGCAGATAGGAAAAGTTATACTATGATTTTCATTATTTTCTATGAAGGTAAAAAGTTCTAGTTCATTTTTTAATTTTCTCAACGAAGTGAAGAAAAGTTCAAGTTCTCTTCTGAATTTTACCAAAGAACACACTTTAATTCTAATTTCTCCAGAGAAAACAAAAATCTTCCGCTTCAGTTGTTTATTTCACAAAGACATAAAGAAATTTAAAGTTCAATTCTAATTTTTCGGTGGTAGATAGGAAAAGCAATACCGTACTTGTGAAATATTTTCACGGAAGATAAAAAGTTCTAGTTCAATTTAAAATTTTCTCAACGAAGTCAAGGAAAGTTCAAGTTTTCTCTTCGGAATTTTACCAAACAACACGCTACAATTCTAATTTCTCCAGAGAAAACAAAAATCTTCCACTTCAGTTCTTTATTTCACAAAGACATAAAAAAATTTAAAGTTCAATTCTAAATTTTTCGGTGATAGGTAGGAAAAGCAATACCGTACTTGTGAATATTTTCACGGAAGATAAAAAGTTCTAGTTCAATTTAAAATTTGACAAGCTATTTTCGTGCGAAAACACACAAAATCAGAAAAAATGTTCAATGTTCCTTTAGTACCTACGCAATTAGGTTTAAATGAAGGTATTTATGCAGAGTTTCAACTAGCTATGGCTAAGTTTGCTAAAGACAAACTATTTTCTTGTGAAAACACACAAAATCAGAAAAAATGACCAATGTTCCTTTAGTACCTACGCAATTAGTCTGAAATGAAGATATTTATGCAGAGTTTCAACTAGCTATGGCTAAGTTTGCTAAAGACAAGATATTTTCTTGTGAAAACACACAAAATCAGAAAAAATGTTCAATGTTCATTTAGTACCTACGCAATTAGGCTTAAATGAAGATAATTATGCAGAGTTTCAACTAACTATGGCTAAGTTTACTAAAGACAAGCTATTTTCTTGCGAAAACACACAAAATCAGAAAAAATGTTCAATGTTCCTCTAGTACCTACGCAATTAGACTAAAAATGAAGATATTTATGCAGATTTTCAACTATCTATGGCTAAGTTTGCTAAAGACAAACTATTTTCTTGTGAAAACACACAAAATCAGAAAAAATGTTTAATGTTCCTTTAGTACCTACGCAATTAGACTAAAAATGAAGATATTTATGCAGAGTTTCAACTATCTATGGCTAAGTTTGCTAAAGACAAGCTATTTTCTTGCGAAAACACACAAAATCAGAAAAAATGTTCAATGTTCCTTTAGTACCTACACAATTAGACTAAAAATGAAGATATTTATGCATAGTTTCAACTAACTATGGCTACGTTTACTAAAGGCAAGCTATTTTCTTGCGAAAACACACAAAATCAGAAAAAATGTTCAATGTTCCTTTAGTACCTACACAATTAGGCTTAAATGAAGATATTTATGCAGAGTTTCAACTAGCTATGGCTAAGATTGATAAAGACAATCTATTTTCTTGCGAAAACACACAAAATCAGAAAAAAAATGTTCAATGTTCCTCTAGTACCTACGCTATTAGACTTAAATGAAGATATTTATGCAGAGTTTCAACTATCTATGGCTAAGTTTGCTAAAGACAAGCTATTTTCTTGTGAAAACACACAAAATCAGAAAAAATGTTCAATGGTCCCTTAGTACCTACGCAATTAGACTAAAAATGAAGATTTCTATGCAGAGTTTCAACTAGCTATGGCTAAATTTACTAAAGACAAGCTATTTTCTTGCGAAAAAACACAAAATCAGAAAAAATTTTCAATGTTCCTTAAGTACCTAAACAATTAGACTAAAAATAAAGATATTTATGCAGAGTTTAAACTAGCTATGGCTAAGTTTACTAAAGACAAGCTATTTTCTTGCGAAAACACACATAATCAGAAAAAATGTTCAATGTTACTTTAGTACCTACAAATTTAGGATTAAATGAAGATATTTATGTAGAGTTTCAACTAACTATGGCTAAGTTTTCTAAAGACAAGCTATTTTCTTGCGAAAACACGCAAAATCAGAAAAAAAATGTTAAATGTTCCTCTAGTACCTACGCAATTAGGCTGAAATGAAGATATATATGCAGAGTTTCAACTAGCTATGGCTATGTTTGCTAAAGAAAAGCTATTTTCTTGCAAAAACACACAAAATCAGAAAAAATATTGTTAGGTTAGGATAAGTTAGATTAGGTTAGGCTAGCCTACGTACGCGCGCATATAGGTTAGGTTAGATTAGGTTGGATTAAGTTAGGCTAGGTTAAGTTAGGTTAGGTTAGATTAAGTTAGGTTAGGTTAAGTTAGGTTAGGTTAGATTAAGTTAGGTTAGGCTAAGTTAGGTTAGGCTAGGTTAGCCTACGTACGCACGCGTACGTAGGCTAACCTAGCCTAACCTAACTTAGCCTAAGCTAACTTAATCTAACCTATCCTAACCTAACTTAACCTAACTTAATCTAACCTAACCTAACCTAACTTAATCCAACCGAGTCTAATCTAACCTATATGCGCGCGTACGTAGGCTAACCTAAACTAATCTAACTTAACCTAACCTAACAATATTTTTTCTGATTGTGTGTGTTTTCGCAAGAAAATAGCTTGTCTTTAGCAAAATTAGCAATAGATAGTTGAAACTCTTCGTATATCTCATCATTTCAGTCTCATTGCGTAGGTACTAAACAAACAATGAACATTTTTTTTTCTGATTTTGTGTCTTTTCTCAAGTAAATAGCTCGCCAATAGCAAACTTAGCAGAATATCGGTAAAAGTCTGAATAAATATAATCTTGTTATAAAAAATTCGTAGGTAAAAAATGAACATTGAAAATTTTTTCTGATTTTGTGTGTTTTCGCAAGAAAATAGCTTGTCTTTAGTAAACTTAGCCATAGCTAGTTGAAACTCTGCATAAATATCTTCATTTTTAGTCTAATTGTTTAGGTACTAAAGGAACATTGAAACTTTTTTCTGATTTTGTGTGTTTTCGCAAGAAAATAGCTTGTGTTTAGTAAACTTAGCCATAGCTAGTTGAAACTCTGCATAAATATCTTCATTTTTAGTCTAATTGCGTAGGTACTAAAGGAACATTGAACATTTTTTCTGATTTTGTGTGTTTTCGCATGAAAATATCTTGTCTTTAGCAAACTTAGCCATAGATAGTTGAAACTCTGCATAAATATCTTCATTTCAGCCTAATTGCGTAGGTACTAAAGGAACATTGGTCATTTTTTCTGATTTTGTGTGTTTTCACAAGAAAATAGCTTGTCTTTAGCAAACTTAAACATAGCTAGTTGAAACTCTGCATAAATACCTTCATTTAAACCTAATTGCGTAGGTACTAAAGGAACATTGAACATTTTTTCTGATTTTGTGTGTTTTCGCACGAAAATAGCTTGTCAAATTTTAAATTGAACTAGAACTTTTTATCTTCCATGAAAATATTCACAAGTACGGTATTGCTTTTCCTATCTACCACCGAAAAATTAGAATTGAACTTTAAATTTCTTTATGTCTTTGTGAAATAAAGAACTGAAGTGGAAGATTTTTGTTTTCTCTGGAGAAATTAGAATTGTAGCGTGTTGTTTGGTAAAATTCCGAAGAGAAAACTTGAACTTTCCTTGACTTCGTTGAGAAAATTTTAAATTGAACTAGAACTTTTTATTTTCCGTGAAAATATTTCACAAGTACGGTATTGCTTTTCCTATCTACCACCGAAAAATTAGAATTGAGCTTTAAATTTCTTTATGTCTTTGTGAAATAAACAACTGAAGCGGAAGATTTTTGTTTTCTCTGGAGGAATTAGAATTAAAGTGTGTTCTTTGGTAAAATTCCGAAGAGAACTTGAACTTTTCTTCACTTCGTTGAGAAAATTAAAAAATGAACTAGAACTTTTTACCTTCATAGAAAATAATGAAAATCATAGTATAACTTTTCCTATCTGCCACCGAAAAATTAGAATTGAACTTTAAATTTTTCATGTCTTGGTGAACTTAAAAATGTCGTGGAAGATTTATGTTTTCTCTGGGGAAATTAGAATTGAAGCGTGTTCTTTGGTAAAGTTCAGAAGAGAACTTGAACTTTTCTTCACTTCGTTGAGAAAATTTAAATTAAACTAGAACTTTTTATTTTCCGTGAAAATAATCATAAGTATGGTATTACTTTTTCTATCTTCCATCGAAAAAAATTTAGAATTGAACTTTAAATTTCTTTATGTCTTTGTGAAATAAACAACTCAAGTGGAAGATTTTTGTTTTCTCTGGCGAAATTAGAATTGAAGTGTGTTCTTTGGTAAAATTCAGAAGATAACTTGAATTTTTCTTCACTTCGTTGAGAAAATTTTAAATTGAACTAGAACTTTTTATCTTCCGTGAAAATATTCACAAGTATGGTATTACTTTTTCTATCTTCCACCCGAAAAATTAGAATAGAACTTTAAATTTCTTTATGTCTTTGTGAAATAAAGAACTGAAGTGGAAGATTTTTGTTTTCTCTAGAGAAATTAGAATTGTAGCGTGTTCTTTGGTAAAATTCCGAAGAGAACTTGAACTTTCCTTGACTTCGTTGAGAAAATTTTAAATTGAACTAGAACTTTTTATCTTCCGTAAAAATATTCACAAGTATGGTATTGCTTTTCCTATCTACCACCGAAAAATTAGAATAGAACTTTAAATTTCTTTATGTCTTTGTGAAATTAAGAACTGAAGTGGAAGATTTTTGTTTTCTTTGGTGAAATTAGAATTGAAGTGCGTTCTTTTGTAAAATTCAGAATATAACATTAATTTTTCTTCACTTTGTTGAGAAAACTTTATATTGAATTAGAACTTTTTATCTTTCATGACAATATTCACAAGCATGGTCTTGATTTTTCTATATTCAAACAGAACAATTAGAAATGAACTTTAAATTTCTTTATCCCTTTGTGAAATAAAGAACTGAAGTGGAAGATTTTAGCTTTCTCTGGAGAAATTAGAATTAAAGTGTGTTCTTTGGTAAAATTCCGAAGAGAACTTGAACTTTTCTTCACTTCGTTGAGAAAATTTAAAAATGAACTAGAACTTTTTACCTTCATAGAAAATAATCAAAATCATAGCATAACTTTTCCTATCTGCCACCGAAAAATTAGAATTGAACTTTAAATTTCTTTATGTCTTTGTGAAATAAAGAACTGAAGTGGAAGATTTTGTTTTCTCTGTGGAAATTAGAATTGAAGCGTGTTCTTTGGTAAAATTCAGAAGAGAACTTGAATTTTTCTTCACTTTGTTGAGAAAATTTTAAATTGAATTAGAACTTTTTATCTTCCATGAAAATATTCACATGTATGGTATTACTTTTTCTATCTTCCAACCGAAAAATTAGAATTGTACTTTAAATTTCTTTATCTCTTTGTGAAATAAAGAACTGAAGTGGAAGATTTTAGCTTTCTCTGGAGAAATTAGAATTAAAGTGTGTTGTTTGGTAAAATTCCGAAGAGAACTTGAACTTTTCTTCACTTCGTTGAGAAAATTTAAAAATGAACTAGAACTTTTTACCTTCATAGAAAATAATCAAAATCATAGTATAACTTTTCCTATCTGACACCGAAAAATTAGAATTGAACTTTAAATTTCTTTATGTCTTTGTGAAATAAAGAACTGAAGTGGAGGATTTTTGTTTTCTCTGTGGAAATTAGAATTGAAGCGTGTTCTTTGGTAAAGTTCAGAAGAGAACTTGAACTTTCCTTCACTTCGTTGAGAAAATTTAAAATTGAACTAGAACTTTTTATCTTCCCGGAAAATATTCACATGTATTATATTACTTTTTCTATCTTCCACCGAAAAATTTAGAAATGAACTTTACATTTCTGTATGTCTTTGTGAAATCAAGAACTGACGTGGAAGATATTTGTTTTCTATGTAGAAATTAGAAATGAATTGTGTTCTTTGATAAAATTCCGACGTGAACTTGAACTTTTTTATCTTCCGTGAAAAATTGAGTCTGCTAGTAGCATCTCTATCTCTAAAAATTCTTTTTTCTTTCATCTTTGACCTTTTTAATAGATATTCTGAACGTTAACGTTCTGCCAAACTCTAAAAATAATGAACACTTAAAAAAATAATGAATAAAATATTTTTAATTAAATAATTACATTTATAATATTAATATAAAAATAATTTAAATAAATTATTACAAATTATTATTACACTTGAGCTTCACTTTCAGTCAATTCATCTTTATATTCATTGATGATATTGTCTGCTAATGTCCTTTTTATTCTGCCTGCGATTTCACTGTCTATTGTCACATTATTTTTACATAGATGGCAGTTTTGACACATTGACAAGATATGATTTATGATGTTGGTGCAGGAGTATGCATGTCTTCTTCTTGTTCTCTTTAAAATGCTAATACCGGAAAGAGGATGATAGGATTTATCAACAGGTAATGTGTTACCAGAAGCCGTAGCTAGGAGTTGTCCCCGATCATCGACAATTATTTTTAAGTTTACATTCTCTTTGAGCACTAATTTCTCTGGTAATGTTACTCTTGCATATCCGCCGTTTGCACAATTGAAATTCTTGGGTACTCCAAAGAAATCTAACTTCTCGCTGTCATGACAACGCATGCATAGATTTCCAATAGTGTTACCACTTGCACTCGTTTCATAGTTCAGGTATTTCTCCTTGTCTGAATTCAACACGACGACGATTTTTTCATGTGTACATATTTTCGTCGAATAATTCATCTTCACTTTTTTACAGATATGAGTTGTGTGTTTATCCTTCCACTGCGTAAGAAATACTGATTTAATGCATGCAATAAACTAGGTAGTGTCGATAACCTGCCATAGAGTACCAGTGAGAAAGCCACATCGTGTCTTTGAACAAGCACAGAGTACGATTGGTAGAGCCGTAAGCATATTTCATGTCATTTTAAGATACGTAAAAAATTTAAAAAAAAAATACCATGTTAAAAAATTCAAATTATTTTAAAAGGTGGGGGAAGGGACACCGGTGGTCCTTTGGGAGCCCGTTGGGCCTTTAGGGGCCCAGGGAGGGCCTTTGGGGGTCTGCGGGGGCACTCGAGGATCGACTGGTCCTTTGGGTGCCGGGGGAGGGTCTGGGGGGGGCGGGGGGGCCCTTGGGGGCCTGGGGTGGGCCTTTGAGGGTCTGAGGTGGGCGTTTGAGGGGCGGTGGAGAGCGTTGGGGGGCGGGGGGACCTTGGGGGGCGGGAGGAGGGCATTGGGGGCACCGGGAGGGCCTTTGAGGCACTGGGAGGGCCTTTGGGGCACAGGGAGGGCCTTTTGGGGTCTGCGGGGGCACTCGAGGATCGACTGGACCTTTGGGAGCCCGGTGGACCTGTGGGGAGCGGGTGAGGACCCTGGGGGGTCTGGGAGGCACTTTGGGAGCCCAATGGGCTTTTGGGAGCCGGATGGGCCTTCGGGGGTTCGGGGGGGGGGCCTTTGGGAGCCCGGTTGCCTTTTGGGAGCTCGATGGGCCTTTGGGGGGCCCGGGGATGGCCTTTGGGGGTCTGTGTGGGCCTTTGGGGGCTCCGGTGGCCCTTTGGGAGCTTGGGGGACCTTTGGGGACCGGGGGAGGGCCTTTGGTGGCCCGGGGAGGGCCTTTGGGGGTCTGGGGGCCCTTGAGTGCCAGGGGAGGGCCTTTGAGGGTCTGAGGAGGGCGTTTGAGGGTCTGAGGAGAGCGTTTGGGGTCCAGGGGACCTTTCGGGGTCTGGGGGGGCCTTGAGGACCAGGGGAAGGCCTTTGAGGGTCTGAGGAGTGCGTTTGGGGGGCTGGGGCTCTTTGGGAGCTTGAGGGACCTTTGGGGACCGGGGGAGGGCCTTTGGGGGCCCGGGGAGGGCCCTTGGGGGTCTGGGGGCCCTTGAGGGCCAGGGGAGGGCCTTTGAGGGTCTGAGGAGGGCGTTTGAGGGTCTGAGGAGAGCGTTTGGGGTCCGGGGGACCTTTGGGGGCCTGGGGAGGGCCTTTGGGGCACTGGGCGGGCCTTTGGGGCACAGGGAGGGCCTTTTGGGCACAGGGAGGGCCTTTGGGGGTCCGGAGGGGCAGTTGGGGACCGGTGGAGGGCCTTTGGAAGTCCGTTGGTCCTTTGGGAGCTCGATGGGCCTTTGGGGGGCCCGGGGATGGCCTTTGGGGGTCTGGGTGGGCCTTTGGGGGCTCCGGTGGCCCTTTGGGAGCTTGGGGGCCTTTGAGGACCGGGGGGCGTCCTTCGGGGTTGGGGTAGGAGGATGGGAACCCTTTGGGGTTGGGTTAGAGGACCTCACAACACTGTTCAAATGAAACTTGTGTATTATAACGACCACACTCAAAACCTCTTCCAAAATCTCTCCTAAAATCTTCTTTGAAAATGTCTCTATCTGTTTCGCCGAAATAATTCCATAACCTCTCTAAAACACTTTCGCCCAAATAATCCCTAAACGTAAATTCAGCGTGTTCCTTTTGTTTTTGGCATCTCTGCGCTAATGCATTTCAAATTAATAAGAAACCTTTTCGCGCGCTAAAACAATTCATCGCTAAGATGCTTCTTGGAGAACTGTTTCCATGACCTTTGGTTATTAATATCTTTTGGAGTTCGACCAGTAGAACTGTTCCCGAGGCAAAGACATTAATGATTTGGATCTATTCCTGGAGAAATGTTTCTAGGCGAAAATTTTTAAAGTCTGACAGATGATGTCATTGATTGATTGATCTGTCAAGAAAGGGAAATTAATTTGTTGTTTCTAAGGGGAATTATTGATTCACGATAGGTGAATTGAGGTCGACAGCACAGGTGTTCCAAATTCCCAATCGATTACGCAATCAAGTTCTCGGAAACTGTCAGCATTAGACTAAATTGTAGATGGCAGCAGGGGTGAGTCCTGGGAGTATAAGATAGCTTTCTACTAATGTCTATAGGGAGTTATTTTTATTAGTCTAACTCACTTTACCGACTCAATTTTACATGGGAGATGTTCCTGGAGAAATTTTCAGCGGGATTGGAATTGTCTGAAGGATCTTTTAGTGGAAGGAGATTTTCCGTAGGAGAAATTCTCGATAGAGATTTTTCCGCGGGAGTAGCTTACTCGGAAGGGGGGAGATTACCGGAAAAATTTCCACGGAGGAAGTAATTTCTGGTATGATTAGAAAAACGATCGGAAATTAAATAATAAACAAGTTTTTTCAACTGAAAGTAAGGATCAACATCAAAACTTAAAACGACAGAAATTATTCCACATATGAGGGGGTTACCCCCTCCTCAATACCTCCCTCTTTGCGCTAAAGTTTGAGTTTTTATCCCAATTCTTTAAGAACGACTCCTGAAACACAAAGGCCGTTTAAATAGAATATATAGAATAAGATTCTTTAAAAGTACACAAGAATCTTTAGCGTAAAGAGCAACGGATTGAGGATTTCTGTTCGTTTTAAGTTTTAAAGTGGCTTCTTACTTTCAGTTGAAAAACTTGTTTTTGTTTTTCATTTAATTTTATAAGAATGTAACAAGTCCTACACCCTGAAAATGAGAAATTTCTATGTCTGACTTTTGGTGTGAAAATTTGTGTGTGTGTACATAAGCTTGATCACCTTCTGCTCTTAGTGATTCAACTCAAGGTAATATAATGTTGGCTCCGAATCAATCAAAATCGTGGTTACAGAGGTAGCTTCAACCTAGTAAGGAACGATTCAAGGCCCATAGTAGCCAAAACTTAAAAAACGCTTTAAAAAAACTGACGAGTGAGATATCTTAAAGGACTGATGATACCTTTGCGGATTTGTCGAATTGTTACTATTATTTCTTTTCCTGTTTCTATATACAGAGTTACATTTATACATTTATATACATTTATACAGTTACATTTATAATTTCCTGTTACATATATACACTAGATACAACTTTTCCTGTTACTATATACACAGGAAAAGTTGAGTTCTTCTCTAATCTTTCTGTATGTATACGTAAGGTGTGGCTGAATTAAATTTGATAAAATGCCTACTTTGTTGTGATTCTAATGCAGCAATATTATTACTGGTTATTGTATTATTAATGCAGACAGTAGGTTATAGTGGGTTTTTTAGCTCCCTGACTGTCTAAGGTGCTGGAAATCATTCAAGAAATTGATGCTGACTATAAATAATTTCTGAGATTAGCTACACTGGCTAATCACGACAAAACAAAAAATCGCAAAAAAGAGAAAAACGAGGGCTATTACAGCCAGTGAAAAACAGAAGAAAAAAATTAGCAAGTATTTCGGTTGAGACAAGCTGAGAAAAAAAAAAAAAAAAAAAAAAAAAAAAAAAAAACCCTTAATGTCATCTTTAAAAATTCAAAAACAATACAGAGCTTATTCAACAGCGGCAAAGATAAAACCCATTCTGGGTAGTGGTGTTTATAGAATTCCCTGTTATTGTGGCTGTTTTTTCGTTGGTAGAACCGAACAGCAATTAGGGGAGACATTTCAAAAAATTTATGCTGACTATAAATAATTTCTGAAACCACACTGGCTAATCACGACAAAAAAAAAATTGCAAGGAAGGGAAAACGAGGAGAATAATAGCTAGTGAAAAACAGAAGAAAAAATTATGCAAATATTTCGGTTGAAACCGGCTGAAAAAAAAAACAACTTAATATCATCTTCAAAAATTCAAATACGATACAGAGCTTTTTCAACAGCAGCAAAGATAAAACCAGCCCCATTCTGGGTAGTGGTGTTTATAGAATTCCCTGTTATTGTGGCGGTTTTTTCGTTGGTAGAACCCAACAGCAATTAGGGGAGACATTTCAAGAAATTGATGCTGACTATAAATAATTTCTGAAACCACAATGGCTAATCACGACAAAACAAAAAATCGCAAGGAAGGGAAAACTAGAACAATAATAGCCAGTGAAAAAAAGACGAAAAAATTATGCAAATATTTCGTATAAATATTTAATTATGCAAATATAAATTAAAATGATATTTCCACATCATTTCATTTTGTTTTATAATACCTCCATTATTGCCCCTGTTAAAGGTCTTATGCAAATTTTCAGGAAGGCAGTTGAAATAAAAAAGCACATCATAGGCAGCGCGACAGCGCTGCCTAAGTAAAGAACGATGTGGGCAAAATGTATTATTTATTTTTCTTCTTCTTTCTCCACACCCGGGCACTTCGTATCCAAGGAGTTGTCGTAGAAACTTCGAAAAGGCCTCATTCAATTGGAAATTGAATTGGCTAGTGCACTTTTTAATAGTTAAAAGTGATTGGAGGGCAACTAGCCAACCCCCCCCCCCAACCCCCACGCCCATTATTCCCCCAAACACATCCAATCAAAATTTTGAGATAGCCATTTTGTTCAGCTTAGTTGATTTCCATGTAGAAAATATGTTTTTG
Source organism: Artemia sp. Qi Xiang Cuo (assembly GCF_049724085.1). Lineage (NCBI taxonomy): Eukaryota > Metazoa > Arthropoda > Branchiopoda > Anostraca > Artemiidae > Artemia > Artemia sp. Qi Xiang Cuo. Next base: position 30,724,424 of record NC_142811.1, read on the forward strand.
AGGAGGACACTCCCCCAGAACCCTTGGGGCAAGGGCTTTAAGTTATGACCTGGGGGCATATAAGGTTTTTAAAGAAGGCGTTGTCGTAGTAGCTTCAAAAAAGGCTCATTCGATTGGAAATTCAAAGGGCTAGTGCCCTTTTTAATAGTTGAAAGTGATTGGAGGGCAAATGGCCCCTCCCCCATGCCCATTATTCCCCCAAACATATCCAATAAAAATTTTGAGATAGCCATTGTGTTCAGCGTAGTTGATTTCCAGATAGAAAATATGTTTTTGAGGAGGACATTTCCCCACAACCCTGGGGGCAAGGGTTTTAAGTTTTGCCCTGAGGGCATATAGGAACGATGTTGGCACAATGCATCATTTTTTTTTTTTGCCTTTAGAGCAGGGAACTTCGTATCGAAGAAGTCGTCGTAGAAACTTCGAAAAGTGCTCATTCAATTGAAAAATTGGACTATATCTTATATGCCCTGGGGACATATAAAGCGTTGTCGTAGAAACTTAAAAAAGGCTCATTCGATTGGAAATTCAAAGAGCTAGTGCCCTTTTTAATAGTCAAAAGTGATTTGAGGGCAACTAGGCCCCCCCCCCCTCCACACCCATCATTCCCCCAAACACATCCAATCAAAATTTTGAGATAGCCATTTTGTTCAGCGTAGTTGATTTCCACATAAATTTTTTTTTTTGAGGAAGAGTGTCTTCCTCAAAAAAATTTATGCCCTGGGGGCATATAAGGTTTTTATAGAGGGCGTTGTCGTAGAACTTCAAAAAGGCTCATTCGATCGGAAATTCAAAGGGCTAGTGCCCTTTTTTATAGTCGAAAGTGACTGGAGGGCAACTAACCCCCCTCTCACGCCCACCTTTTCCCCAAACACATCCAATCAAAATTTTGAAAAATTTGAGAAATTTTGAGCCATTTTATTCAACGTAGTTTTATGGTCTCTAAATTAGGTCTTTGAGGATGACAACCCACCCAGAGCCCTCAGGACAAGGGTTGTAAGTTATGCCCTATGGCCATATAAAGTTTTTATAGAACGCGTTGTCGTAGAAACTTCAGAAAGGGCTCATTCGATTAGAAATTGAAATGGCTAGTGCCCTTTTTAACAGTCGAAAGTAATATAGTCGAAAGTAATATAGCCCTGGGGGTATATAAGGTTTTTAAAGAAGGCGTTGTCGTAGAAACTTCAAAAAGGGCTCACTCTTTTGGAAATTGTCAGGGAAACTGCTTTTTTTAGTTGGCGATATTCTTTGGAGAGCAACTAACGCTTATCGCAGACACACCATTTCACTACTCACATTCAATCAAAATATTGGTACGACTAGATCATTCAATGTAGTTTTAAGCTCCATAAATAGTAACCTTGTGGATGACAACCCCCCTCAGAGCCCTCAGGACAAGGGTTGTAAGTTATGCCCTGGGGTATGTAAAGTTTTTATAGAACGCGTTGTCATAGAAACTTCAAAAAGGGCTCATTCGATTAGAAATTGAAATGGCTAGTGCCCTTTTTAACAGTCGACAGTAATATAGTCGAAAGGGTTATAAGTTATGCCCTGTGGGCATTTAAGTTTTTATTGAAATCTGTCGTAGAAACTTCAGAAAGGGCTCATTCGAATGGAAATTCAAAGGTCTAGTGCCCTTTTTAATAGTCGAAAGTGATTTGAGGGCAACTAACCCCCCTCAACCCCCCTCTCAACGCGTTATAGAACGCGTTGTCATAGAAACTTCAAAAAGGGCTCATTCGATTGAAAATTAAAACGGCTAGTGCCCTTTTTAATAGTCGAAAGTGATTGGAAGGCAATTACAATCCCTTCCACGCCTACCATTTCCCCAAACACATCCAATCAAAATTTTGAGATAGCCATTTTGTCCCACGCAGTTTAAAGTTCAGGAAATTATACCTTTGACCAGGACACTCCCCCCAAAGTGTTCAGGGCAAGGGTTGTAAGTAATTCCCTGGGTGCATATAACGTTGTTATTGAAAGCTTTGTCGTAGAAACTTGAAAAAGGGCACATTCGATTGGAAATTCAAAGGGCTAGTGCCTTTTTAATAGGCGAAAGTGATTTGAGGACAACTAGCCCCCCTCTCACCCTCACCTTTTCCCCGAACCCATCCAATCAAAATTTTTAGATAGCCATTTTATTCAACGTAGTTGAAAGTTTTGGAAATTAGGTCTTTAAGGATGACAACCCATCCCCCCACAACCCTCAGGGCACGGGTTGTAAGTTATGCCCTGGGAGCATTTAAGGTTTTTATAGAAAGCGATGTTCTAAAAACAACAAAAAGAGCTCATTCAATTGAAAATTGAAAAGGGCTAGTGCCCTTTTAATAGTCGAAAGTGATTGAAGGGCAACTATACCCCTCTCACGCCCACCATTTCTCCAAACACATCCAATCAAAATTTTGCGATATCCATTTTGTTCAACGTAGTCGAAAGTTCTAGAATTTAGGTCTTTTAGGATGATAAATTTTAGGATGATAACCCCCTCAGAACCCTCAGTGCAAGGGTGGTAATTTATGCCCTGGGGGCATATAAGATTTATATAGAAAGTTGTTATAAAAATTTCAAAACGGGCTCATTTGTTTGGAAATTGAAATCGCCCTTTTTAATATTCGAAAGTGAGTGGAGAGTAATTGACCCCCCTCTCACGCCCACCATTTCCCCAAACACATTCAATCAAAGAACGATGTGGGCACAATGTATTATTTTTTTATTTTTTTTATTTCTCCATGCCCGGGCACTTCGTATCGAAGCAGTTGTCGTAGAAACTTCAAAAAGGGCTCATTCGATTGGAAATTGGAGTGGCTAGTGCCCTTTTTATTAGTCGAAAGTGATTGGTGGGCAACAGGCCCCCCCCCCCCGCCCATCATTCCCCCAAACGCATCCAGTCAAAATTTTGAGATAGCTATTTTGTTCAGCGTAGTTGATTTCCAGATAGAAAATATGTTTTTGAGGAGGACACTCCCCCACAGCCCTCGTGGCAAGGGTTTTAAGTTATGCCCTGAGGACATATAAGAACGATGTTGGCACAATGTATCATTTATTATTTTTTTCCTTTAGAGCAGGGCACTTCGTATCGACGAAGTTGTCGTAGAAACATCGAAAAGAGCTGATTCAATAAGAAATTGGAGTTGGCTTGTGCCCTTTTTAATAGTCGAAAATGATTTGTAAGGCAACTAACACCCCTTCCACACCCACTATTTCCCGAAACACATCCAATCAAAATATGGCTATTTAGTACAGCACAGCTCATTTCTAGTTATGAGAGATATTTTTGAGGAAAGAACTCCTCCAAAAATTTCAGAGCCAGGGTTTTATGCTTAGCTCTGGGGACGTACGAGGTTCCAATAGAAAATGTTGCCATAGATACATCAAAAAAAGTTCCTTCGATTGGAAATTCACAGAACTAGTACCCTTTTTAATAGTCGAAAGTTATTGGAGGGCAACTACCAACCCCCCCCCCCCCACACCCATCATTTCCCCAAACATATCCAATCAAAATTTTGATAATAGCAATTTTGTTCAGCGTAGTTGATTTTCATATAAAAAATGTGTTTTTTAGGAGGACACTCCCCAGTAAATTTTAAGACAACGGTTATAAGTTATTTTCCGGTGCGACATAAGAGCGATGTTGGCACAAAGTATCATTTATTATTTTTTTTTCCTTCAGAATATGACACGTTATATCGAAAAAATTGTTGCAAAAACTACGAAAAGGACACATTCAATTTGAAATTGGAGTGGCATGTGCCTTTTAAATAGTCGTAAGTGATTAGAAGGCAACTAACACCCTTTCCACACCAACCCTTTTGCGAAACACATCCAATAAAAATTTGAGATGGCCATTTTGTTCAGGATAGTTGATTTCCAGATAGAAAATATGTTCTTGAGGAGGAAATTCCCTCACAGCCTTCGGGGCAAGGGTTTCAAGTTATGCCCTGGGGGCATATAAGGTGAATATAGAAGGCGTTGTCGTAGAAACTTCAAAAAAGACTCAATCGATTGGTTATTCAAAGTGCTAGTGCCCTTTTTAATAGTCGAAAGTGATTGGAGGGCAGCTAGCCCCCCCCCCACGCCGATCATTCCTCCACACACATCCAATTAAACTTTTGAGATAGCCATTTTGTTCAGTGTAGTTGATTTCCTAATAGAAATTGTTTTTTTGAGGAGGACATTCCCCCACAGTCTTCAGGACAAGGGTTGTAAGTTATGCCCTGGGGGCATATAAGGTTTTTATAGTAGGCGTTTTCATAGAAACTTCAAAAAAGGCTCATTCGATTGAAAATTCAAAGGACTAGTGCCCTTTTTAATAGTCGAAAGTGATTGGAGGGTAACTAACCCCCCTCTGACGCCCATATTCGCTCAAAACACACCTAATAAAGATTCTGAGATAGCCATTTTGCTCAAAATAGTTTTAATTTCTGTAAATCTTGTTTTTGAGGAGAACAACCCACTCACAGACCTCAGGACAAGGGCCTTAAATTATGCCCTGGGGGCATATAGTTTTTACAGAACGCGTTGTCGTAGAAACTTCAAAACGGCTCATTCGATTGGAAATTGAAATGGCTAGTACCCTTTTTAATAGTCGAAAGTAATTGGAAGGCAACTAACACCCCTTTCACGCCCACAATTTCCCCAAACACATCCAATCAAAATTTTTAGATAGCCATTTTATTTCACGCAGTTAAAGTTCAGGAAATTACACCTTTGAGCAGGACACTCCCCCACAGTCTTCAGGGCAAGGGTTGTGAGTTATGCTCTGGGGGCATATAAGTTTTTATTGAAATCTTTGTTGTAAAAACTTGAAAAAGGGCTCATTCGATTGGAAATTGAAAGGTCTAGTGCCCTTTTTAATAGCCGAAAGTGATTTGAGGGCAACTAGCCCCCCCCCCCCTGTGTTGCCAACCATTCCACCAAAGCCACCCAGTCAAAATTTGCTGGTAGCTACTTTCGCCTGTTCTGTTTATTATCAAATAGAAATTATGTTTTTGAGGAGGAAACTCGGCCACAGTAATATGCCCGTGTACTGTAATTAATGCCCTACGGGCATGCTAGGTTTTCATCGAGAGCGCCGTCATAGAAACTTTAAAATTGATTCATTCAATTGTGGATTGAAATGGCTTGTGCCCTTTTTAATAATCAAAAGTGATTGGAAAGCAACTAATACCCCTTCCACACCCACCATTTTCCCAAACACATCCAATCAAAATTTTTATATACTCATTTTGTTCCACGCAATTTAAAGTTCAGGAAATTATACCTTTGAGCAGGACACTCCCCCCACAGTCTTCAGGGCAAGGGTTATAAGTTATGCCGTGGGGGCATATAAGGTTTTTTATTGAAATCTTTGTCTTAGAAACTTGAAAAAGGCTCATTCGATTGGAAATTCAAAGAGCTACTGCCCTTTTTAATATTTGAAAGTGATTTGAGGGCAGCTAACCCCCCTATCATGCCCACCTTTTCCCAAAACACATCCAATCAAAATTTTTAGATAGCAATTTTATTCAACGTAGATGAAAGTTTTGTAAATTAGGTCTTTAAGGATGACAACCCATCCCCCCACAATCCTCAGGGCAAGGGTTGTAAGTTATGCCCGGGGAGCATATAAGGTTTTTATAGAAAGCGATGTTGTAAAAACATCAAAAAGGGCTCTTCAATTGAAAGTTGAAAGGGCTAGTGCCCTTTTAATAGTCGAAAAGTGATTGAAGGGCAACTAACCCCCCTCTCACGCCCACCATCTCCCCAAACACATCCAATCAAAATTTAGAGATATCCATTTTGTTCAACGAAGTCGAAAGTTCTGGAAATTAGGTCTTTTAGGATGATGACCTCTTCAGAGCCCTCAGTGCACGGGTTGTAAGTTATGCCCTGGGCGCATATAAAGTTTATATAGAAAGTTGTTGTAGAAAGTTCAAAAGGGGGCTCATTTGATTAGAAATTGAAATTTCCCTTTTTAATAGTCGAAAGTGAGTGGAGAGTAATTAACCCCCCTCTCACGCCCACCACTTCCCCAAACACATTCAATCAAAGTTTAGAGATAGCCATTTTGTTCAACGTAGTTGAAAGTTCTGGAAATTATGTGTTTAAGGATGACAAACCCCCCAGAGCCCCCAGGGCAAAGGTTGTAAGTTATGCCCTGGGGGCATATAAGGTTTTTAATCATAGTTGTCGTAAAAACTTCAAAAGGGGCTCATTCATTTGAAAATTGAGAGGGCTAGTGCCCTTTTTAATAGTTGAAAGTGATTGGAGGGTAACTAACCCCTCTCTAACGCCCACCATTCCCCCAAACACATCCAATCAAAATTTTCAGATAGCCATTTTGTTCAACGTTGCAGAAAGATCTGGAAAGTAGGTCTTTGAGGATGACAACCCCCCTATCCAGCCCTCAGGGCGAGGGTTGTAAGTTATCCCCTGGGGGTATATAAGGTTTTTATTGAAAGCGTTGTCGTAGAAACTTCAAAAGGGCTCATTTGATTGGAAATTGAAAGGGCTATTGCCTTTTTTAATAGTTGAAAGTGATTGAAGAAAGACTAACGCCCCTGTCACACCCAACATTTTCCCACACACATCCAATCAAAATTTTTAGATGGCCATTGTGTTTAACGTAGTTGAAAGTTCTGGAAATTAGGTCTTAGAGGATGACAACCACCCTCACAGCCCTTGGGTTAAGGGTTATAAGTTATGCCCTGGGGGCATATGAGGTGTTTAAAGGAAGTGTTGTCGTAGAAACTTAAAAAGGGCTCATTCGAATGGAAATCGAAAGGCCTAGTGGCCTTTTTAATAGTCGAAAGTGATTGGAAGGCTCGACATTTTTATAGTAAAGATCGATGTGGGTATAATGTATCATTTTTTTGTTATTGTTGTTTTTTAGACCACGGCACTTTGTATCGAAGGAGTTATCACAGAATCTTCGAAAAGTGCTTATTTAACTGTAAACGAAATAGGATGATGCCCTGTTTAATAGTTAATAGCGATTGAAGGGAAACTAATCCCCTCCCACGCCCACCCTTCAATTTGCATTTATGTTTAAAAACTAAATGTTGCAATAAGATTAAATCAAAATTCATTGTGTTAATGCTAATTCCCAATAAGGCATCTCAGCAGTATCCCAAGAACGACTGAGGGTATTGTGTTCAAACTTTCAGGGCTTCTTCTGCTCTTGAAATTCAACCAAATTAAAATAGCGTAAGTGTATTCAAGCTATCAAAGAAAGTAAACAGATTCTTTCGCGAATGGTATCAAGTTTTACATTTCAGGTCAACTAGAGAAGGTATGAAACTAAATTAAACACTACTATTTGTGTCCAGATTTTTAAGAGGGTATATGTTGTTAATAATTGCTGAAAATTTTTCTCCAGCATACAAATAGGAGGCCAGACTATAAATTCTTAAAAAAACGAAAAGATCTAAAGTATTATTTTCTTTTTCTCTCAAAAGACTATGTCAATATAAAACGAACAGAAATTAATTAAAAAACTTTTTCCACAAAATAAGTTTTTCAAAGAAAAGTAAAGAACACCATTAAGCAAAAAATGAGCAAACATAGAATCAAACAATCTACCAAGCGTAAAGATACCACAAATCAGTATCGATAAATAAATGAAACCCGAAACAAACAGAAATTACAATAAATAACCGAGTCAAACTCAAAACGAGCAGAAATTAACATAAGTTGGGCTCAAAAACCCCTATGCCTTCTCAAGGCCAGAACATAATTTGCACTTTATTGAAAAAAAAATACAAATCAATGTGCATTGTCAGTTTAATATACATACACTGATATTTAGTAATCAAAATGTTAATATTATTTGATTTATTAAAGTTATAAAAGTAAAAATATTTTAACATTTTGATTACACATAACATTTAACATTTAAATATTAACATTTTGATTACTAAATATCAGTATATGTATATTAAACTGAGAATGCACATTCATTTGTATTTTTTCAGTAAAGTACAAATTATGTTCTGGCCTTGAGAAGGCATAGGGGTTTTAAGCCCAACTTATATTAATTTCTGCTCGTTTTGAGTTTGACTCGGTTAATTATTGTAATTTCTGTTCGTTTTGGGTTTCATTTATTTATTGATGCTGATTTGTGGTAGTTTCACGCTTGGTAGATTATTTGATTTGATTTTTGCTCATTTTTGTTTAATGGAGTTCTTTACTTTTCTTTGAAAAACTTATTTTGTGGGAAAAGTTTTTTTAATTAATTCACCTAAGGTCGCCATCAATAGAAACACTAAAGAAACTTTTATAAGCCCCATTTATGATGAATTTATTAAATCCGACCGTTTTTATTTCCGTCCACAAAATTATATTTCGCAATCTAATAGAGTCTCTGATAATACCCTACTTGGCAAGCGATTAGCCTTTAAGAAGCTTTATATAAAATGAAATTGTGAAGTGGCATTCAGTGTATTTTTTATTCAGTTACCCTTTCATCGTTGCTTCGAAAGGGTTTTTATTTTAGTTTCAGTGTTCATTTTGAGGTTTGGTTTTTATATTGTCTTTTGGACTTTTATCTGCATTTTTTCTTCTGTTTTTCACTGGCTGTTATTGTCCTTGTTCCTCTCCTCTTTGCGATTTTTTATTTTGATGCTGACTATAAAAAAAAATTATGTCTCCAAACTTAAGCACCAGATTTTAAAACTCAATTCTCAGCCAAAGGAAAGGAAATTGAAGCTCACAACAGAATTAACAAAACCACAATGGCCAAAGAAATAACCATTATTGACAAATTCTTTAACAGCGTGATAAATATATAAAAATGATATGAAACAGTTATTAAACGAAAATTCAAATGAAAACAATCTAAACAGGGAATAGAAAAAATCCTAAAATTGATCAATGAAAATCAACAGGAATCAAAATGATTTTCAATGACAAGCAGTGATCAAGCAATAATATATAAAATAGAGGACGCTTGATAAAAAGTTTGTTAACTTGACCGTTAATAGAAATAAATAAATTCGTAAAAATCGGTTTACAAATGTGTGCGTTCCACATTTATTCAGATTTGCACCAAGTGGGAACTATTTTTAATTTCGACGCAAACACGAAAGTAAATATAATTCTTACGTTTAGCAGTTGATGAAGACCAGAGTCATCTAAAAGGCCCTTCAAAGATTTTGGATCTTTAGAAAAAGACGGGGCATCCTGTAAGCATTGTACAGCATCTAAGCTATTTAAGACTTTGTTCACAGCACCTAAAAACAAACGAAGAGTTAAAAAGAATATATTTACTGGAACCCAATCAATCCCGAAGACGTAGTTGGAGCCCCACCCCTTCAGCGAAGAGGGGGCATATACAGGATAGCTCATTATCAACACATATAATAAATAGATGTCAGTATTTTTCATACATATGTAACTTGTACGAAAACAATTCGACAGTAAAAAAAAAAAAAAAAATTTGAAAAAAATGGCAGTGACAAAAAACAAAAAAAAAATTGTTAGAGCACAGAATAAAACTACCCAAACAAAATCCTATTTCCAGTGACTATCAGTACTACTATTGTTCTGAAACTCTTCGGATCATAATGCCATCTATGGCCAGCACAACTTGACATGCCTCACTCATTCCCACTATATTTGAGGCTTCATCCTCTACTCCCAATCATGAAATCACACCTTCCCTCAAATCTGCTGATCTCCCAGCTAAATTTTCAGAAATGGGTAGCCTACCACCCCTTATACAACCCTCCCGTCTTAACCATTCTTTTTGAAAAAGTACAGCAATTAGAAACAATTTTCTAAAAAGCAGGGAATTTATAACTTTAATGAATATTGACATCTTTGAGTCCGGAAATGATACCCATTTCTTCGTGGCATGTCTGATTCTTTCAGAATTTTCCATTTCAACGTCTTTTTCTAGTATTATCTGAAATCGTATATTTATGACTGTGAACTCATAACGCATTTCTGATTACGTTTTATATTTGTGTTGCAGTTGTGCTTAGTCTAATGCAGATTGAGACAATGTGTCAAATAACTGGATTCTGTTTAGAGTACTATAGAACGTCGACTTTTTTTAATTCTTCACTGCTGTGTAATGCAAAATTTTGAATGTTTGACTGCATTGAACCATGTCAAATAAACTTAACGTTAGTTTGTCAGATTAACGAGAGGAACATTTCTAACAAAACAAAGCTCTTTCAAAGAGGTACTGTATCATTTTACAACAATCATTCTCAACTGAAAATATTTTCTTTTTTTAAGCATTTAAAATTCAACATTTAGAACACATTTAAAGCTAAAATGTACCAACAAGAGCAGTTTATTTCTGGGAAATAAATTTTAAAAAGGTCTTACAAATGCCAATAATGTCGTCCTCTTCAATATCCGAGTAAGAATCACCACTAAGATCAACAGTTGCTGGAATCACCCAATGGGTGGAGGATACGCAGTTTTTCACAAACGATTTCAGTGCATAGCGACTGCAAAGCTTTTTCATCTCTTCCACAGCATCACCTAAATGAACCTTGAACGCACATTTTTCTCGACTCTGCAAAAACAAAGTATTTATGATTAACACATGAATGATTTTAGATTCAAAGGAAATTACGACTTAGGATAACAAAAAAAAATTAAATAATCTATTAATAATCTAAATTTAATAATCTAAGAGATTTGATGATTGTGGTAAAAATACAAGGAAGACGTGGGACGTGATTAAGGAAGTCAGTCGGCCATCCAAAAAACTAGAGGGTCTCCCTAAGTCTCTTATAGTAGACGATCAACTTATCACAGAAAAGGGGCAAGTATGACATCATATGAACAAATTCTTTGCGGAGATATGGAAAGCAACTGCTAATAGCGTTTCCCACTGCTCGGTGTCACAGACTTGGAAGCAGTTCCTAGGCCCCCCGTGCTTGAAATCAATGGTTCTTGAGGACGTTACGGTGCAGGAAATTACAAATATTTTTTTGTCTTTAAAGAATTCTTCGGCAAATTTTTACAAAATTTCTGCTAAAGTAATTAAACATATCCTTCCATCGATTATTACCCCACTTTGCCATTTGATTAATAGGACATTTCAAATAGGAGTATTTCTTCAACGCCTTAAATTGTCGCATGTGATAGCTTTCTATAAAGGAGGCCATTATAAAAATCCTGGAAATCAAAGACCGATCTCTCTTTCGTTAGTGTGCTCTAAGGTACTTGAAAAGCCAAAGCTCAAATGTTACATGACATTTCCTAAAAAAATTTTTTTTTTCCATTTGCATCAATTCGTGGTATGGTCAAAATTTTCTACAGACCATGTTTCTATTAGATTTTTTCAGTTCATAAGACAATCTTTAGATTCTAATCTTATTCCTGCAGCCATTTTTCTTGATGTAAAGAAAGCTTTTGACAGCCTTACACACAAGATCCTCATTAGTAAAGTTTCTCATCATGGTGTGCGTGGGGAAGCATTATCTTGGTTCTATTCATACCTTACTGACGGATCTATTGCCATGGAAGATACAGACAGGGAAGTTCCAATTGAATATGGAGTACCCCAAGGTTCTATTCTTGGGCCAACCATCTGCCTGATATATGTCAACGACCTCTACCGACTTATTAACAGCCCAATTCCCGATGTCTGCTATGGATTGTCACAAATGTCATTCTCAGACTATGCCGGCGTCCACATCTGATAGTCGGAAAGAACTGGTAGCATTCGCTAATGCCAATACTCTAGGTGCTGCAGCTCCGGATGAGTCATCCCTTATTCTAAAGCTTCAACCATTGACTGAAAAGATACTCAATTGGTTTGACATAAATCAACCAGCTTCAAATGTAAAAAAGTCGTACCTTCTTATTTTTTTCCGTACAGGTGTGAGCTGCCCCCCAATTACTGAGCTTCCTACACCAAGAGGCTCCATAAGTCACCCCCCGGATCGATATGTACGATTTCTGGGAGTTCTTTTGGATGAAAATTTATCGTTTAAGTCGCACGTTCAAGTAATAAGAGTGAAAATTTCCCGTGGACTTGGAATCATTCGTAAATTAAAGCGTTTATTTCCTTTTTCTATACTCCGTCTTTTATATTTCTCTCTCATTTTCCCTTATATATGTTACTGTTCGTCTGTGTGGATGTCTACATTTTCTTCTGTACTTGCTGCTGTTCATATTCTTCATGAGAAAGCGGTAAGAGTTCTCCAGTCAACTACTCACACTCCTGTTGATCTCCTTAAGATTAGAGATATTTATGTTTTATCTCTATCTTCGTTGGCATATCAATTCTTCCACGGAGATCTCCCATTTTGTTTTTCTGGACTTCTTAAGCTAGTAGGGGAAGTAAATTCGTGCACAGTTCGAAACTGGGAGGATGGGATGATTCCGGCTACTCCCTCGGTTCGTTCAGACTTTGGTCTGGTCGTGACTGTCGGACGTGCTTGGAAAATTGGTTCCTGCTGAGATTCGTCAGTCACGAACACTTGGCTTCTTTAAAAGACAGATTAAAAGTTTCTTATTAAAGGTAAATATTAATTAATTTATAGTTGTTTTATGGTGTTTTTTTTTTTTTTGGGGGGGGGGGTGTTTTTTGTTTTGTTGGCCTTGGATCCTCGATGATATAGATAATTTTATTTATTTTTATTTATTGTCGGGTGATAGGAGGGTCGCTGTTTCGTGTGGACTGTCGGTGAGTTGACTTCTTTTCCTTATAGATTTATAAATTAGACATTGCTTAGTATTGTTTATGCCAAGTCTTAATATTAGTCATCTATTTTGTGCCGTTTCCCAAATAACGGGCCATTGAGCCCTTTGGGGTATTGTTTTTGTTATTTATGGAAATAAATGGAACTTGAACTTGAACTGAATATACCATTCAGAAGCCAATCTGGCCAAGCCAAAAAAAGAATTAAGAGGACATTTAAAAAGAAAATTTATTGCTGATTTCGGTTTTAAAACACAAATCACCAAATAATAATTTTTTTTCAAATTGGCTAGCATTTTCTTATCTTTTTAGTAAGGATAACGCTCATAACTGTACTCTAGAATGAACTTAATCAAATACACTTAATCAAAGTGTTCAACAGCGAAAATGTGTTTCTTTGTTTTTTTTTCAGTTAATCCTTATTATTCGTGAATATCCTTGATACTTGAATAAAGTTACGAATCTGACATATATAAAGTCATTTGGCTTTAACACCAAACGCTAAGAAAGGGTTGAATTGGCTTCTGAAACGTTCATAGACTTCTTTGAAATAGTACTTAGCAAATATATCCTTCGACAAACAATATATTGGATTGGTTCCCACACTTAACACAAAATTATTGGGAAAATTGTCAGCAGTAAGAAATATTGTTGATCAGCTTTGTCGATGGATCCAAACTGAAAAAGGAAATTTAATCCTATCAAATTTCTTCATTTGGTAATAGATCCTGTATTAACAGGTTTCATTTTCAAATTTCAAGCCAAAAATGTTTTCACGATTTTTGACGAACAGTTTCTTTTACAATCTGGTTGTTTTCCTCACCAACAAAAATTGGCACTAATGACTAGTAAACAGTACATATATTTTTATTTTAAAAACATGAATTATCTTTTTAGCATCATTTCTGAAAAATAAGAACCCTCTCCACATTTACAAAAATAACTCTTTCGTAATTCAAAAGTAGCGCTTTGCAGGCGCTGACGTCTTTTGTTAGTGGCATGGACAAGGAAATTCTAAGATCGATATCTTCTTTTTACCGCAAAACGTCATTGAAAACAGCATTAGCGTATCAGTTCTATTAGAGTCAATACCTTATTAACCAATACCATCGTTGTTTCACTTAACTTTACACACAAGCTGAGCCTTTTTTAGTGTTGCTTTAAACCTAAGCACGTGAATTGAAATTAACTACATAAACATTATTTTTCGTGCATTTGAGTATTTGCTACCAAATCTCATCTCAAAGTCACTTATTTTTCAGAGAATAATGCAATATAACAGTTGGTATTTATTTCTTCTAAACTGCATACGAAAAGCACACAACTCAAACAAATCCTGCAAGTATCATGTATTTATTCCTATTCATATTTCTTGAAAATACAGTGGAAACTACTATATGGGTATTAATACCCCATGGTTCATTTCTGTAATTAATAATAATATTTTATTTATAACCCACTGCACAAACAATGTGAAAATAGTGGAGTAAAGAGAAAAAGGAAAGAAAAATTAAAACACACACAGCACTTAAAGTAAAGATAGACGAATAATAAAAAAAATCAGCGAAACAAACGAATGAGATCATGGTGAGGAGACAGTTTTTCATAGGCATTTGCAGACAGTGTTATATGTAAATCACGAAGTTTTTCAATTATATCAGGCGCGTTATACTTTTTGATAATACGGCGATTACGAAATGACAACGGAAGATACAACAAAAATTCGCAATACCGATAATAATTTCTATTTTATTGTTATTTAGTAGATCTTGCAGACTGTTTTTCGTGTTATTTAAAAAATAAAAATACTTAGCAATAGTTTTATCTACCTTTTTAGTACCCAACAATGGTGTCAAAGGATCATTTTTTATCATAGTCTGGTCTTGCAAAGTTGGATTGTAAACAACAATCCAGATGGTGAGGATTCTCTTTTTCTTGAAAACCCAAAAATCAAAGCTGAGTATCAAGATGTCAAAATGAAAAGCTTACACACATTTTCGTTTCTGTTTTTTCCATAAAGTGTTAATTGCTTGTCAAATACAAACTTGTGTCACTCCAAAAAAAAATTCTGTAAAAATTACAACAGTTCAGATTCGCTTACGGCGACCAAATAAGATAGTTTGAAAGAACTATTTTAGGGATAATCTTTCTTATCTTAAACACGCACTAGGATCAAGCGACCATCGCGTATAAAAGGATAAACACTCATTCAAAAAAACATTGCAATTTCTTCCAATAATAAAATTTTTGGAGCATTACATCCGCTGGGAAACAAATTCTCCTTGTCCAACTCTCGAAGCTGGATGTGTCAAAACTACGGCTTACGGACAATGAGTGGTTCCTATAGTGTTAAGACGTGGTACATGACATGAACTAATAGATTTTGAACTTTATACCGTTTCATACAAATATAAATTAAAATTTTGCTGAATCAAGTATTAAGTGTAATTTTATCGAAATAGTATAAAATTCAATACAGCTATTCCAAGAAAAATGACGACACGATTCACATTTCAAAACATTGTTGTGACTTTAATGTTGAACTTAATGATAAAACTACGTTGTGAAAACAAATTTATGGGATTTTCGAAAAATAGCATGAAACACACAAAAAGTGATGTGGGGTCAAAATGAAAATTGCATCATTGAAATCTCTATAGCCGAAAATACCATTCAGTAGAATTACAGTCCCCCATCTTGAGTAACAAAGAAAATATCTTTTTCGCAATGGGAAGCAGTGACGTGTCTTTCTTTTATTTTCATGCATCTCCTTTGTTTTTTTCTTTTTCTGTCGCCGCTAGTGGGGCGCTAAAACCAGTCAGAGAGTTGTTTAAGGATTCATTTGGAAGGAAATTACTATATCTATGTGCTATTTGTAAGCAAAACATAATATTAAAAAAAAAATTAAATAAACTCTTTGACAAAACTGCATCTTCACATACTTTACATTCATATTTAAAGAGCGGCTTCGATAAAAGTGATAACAACGGCTGATAGGGGAACGTCCTACACATATGTAGGGTGCCTCCATTGAGAAGGACGCGCGGACAAAGGAGGGACCCAGTCCCTGGGGGTCCTTGATTGAAACTGGTGCACCCTCACCCGGGGGCTGTAAAAACAGGCGGAGGAGGAATAAGGTCCCTTGGATGTACACTCAGCAGGGCCCATCGGCATGTGAACACGCCCCGTCAGTTACGAACCTTCTCCCGGCAATGGGTTAAATTGCATGGTGAAGCAGAACACCATCGTAACAGGATCCCCTATAGGAGGACAACTGCGGAAGGGCGGAATATCCGGATTACGGACAACGGCCTCTGCAAGGTGGTGGAGAGGAGTGGCTTGCTCCCACCACCCATTTAGCCAAGAAACCACCTCTCTTGAAATCGTCAAAAAAAGGTTCAATATTATGCGAACATCTGCTACCGCGTCCGGGGTAACCGACGAACAACCAATTTTGATTGATGATAATGCGATTTTACATGCTACTACGTCCGGGGTAACCGACGAAACTACCGCGTCCGGGGTAACCGACGATCGTAGGCCTAGGACGACCCCCACCCGGGGCAAAAATCCACACGGTTGTTCCATTCCGACAAAAACCACACTACATTTTGACAAGCAAAACATCCGAACACTCGCCAAACCGGGAAAATAGATTTTGCTCTTATAAAACTACAGAGGTACAATTGGGATATTCTTGGCCTCTTTGAGACTCACCTTCCCCGAACGAGTGAGGAAAACCTCTCTGGAGCCTCGCTCTTGTTGTCTGGCCGCAAGGACGGAGTTCGTCGACAAGGTGCAGGATTCTTCGTATCACCAAATGCCAAAAAAATCTCTAATCTCTTTCAACCCAGTCTCAGAAATAATAGCCGTATTACGACTGAAGGGAGCTGCCAAGAATATCACGGTCGTCCAAGTCTATATCCCAGACTCCGCCAGAAGTGAGGAAGAATGCGATGAATTCTATTTCAAACTATAAAGCGTCATCGACCAAATCCATAAGAAAGACGTACTGATTGTCATGGGGGACTTTAACGCTATAGTAGGTACAGTTAATACCGGTCGGTCCGATATAATGGGGACTTTTGGTCACGGAAAACTCAATGCAAGAGGCGAACGATTGCTCGATTTCTGTCGAGAAAACGAGTTATTCGTAACGAACACAGTGTTCAAACGCCACCATCGACGTAAAGTGACCTGGAGATCCCCAGACGGTAAAACCGAGAACATGATCGATTATATGCTGCTGCGGATCCCGAAAAAAGGCAGACCTGCTCTTCCACTCTATTTGACAAATTTCGAGAGATCCTGAAATATCATTCTCCCTTAACCACTGCTAATGAGATAGACTCCCTGACCGAGCAGGTCAGGGAGTCCCACCCTGACCAGCAATCATAGAGACAGCAAAGGACGTCCTCGGACAAAAAACTCCCAATAAAAAACCATGGATCATAGATAAGATCATTGCACCATGCGAGAATAAGTGAATTTTTAGCAATAAATCCGACCACCACATCCGACATACTTACAAGCTCCTCAAGAGAAGAGTAGAGCAAAAGATCAGAGAGGCACTACGTAACCACCCGCGGAAGAAATGCGAAGACTGCGAAGTACTGTTCAAGAAGGCGAGCAGCGGAGCGGTTTTCAGAATAGTACGCGAGTTAAGCCAAAAAAAGAGCCGCAAACGTCAGTGATCCTAGACGGAGATGGAAATGAGATTAGCGATTCAAAGATGAAACTTGAAAGGTGGAAAGAATACTTTAACGATAAATTGAATCCCCCAGTAGCTGCGGATCCTGAAATACTAACCCGCTTCCCCATACCCAACCAAGAACTTAGACCCCCCCACACTCAAGTCAGAAACCGAGTCAGCAATCTAGTCGCTCAAACTTGGAAAAAGCCCTTGGTCCAGACAGAGTCACCGCTGAACTCATTAACGTCGGATCAGATGATATAACTGATCTGTACCATGCCACTGTATCTGCGGTGTGGGAAACCGGCCACGTATCCCGTCAGTGGTGCAAGGCTGCCATTGTACCCCTTCACAAAAAGGGGTTAAAGAAAGGGTGCGGAAACTACCGTCCGATCAGCCTCACGAGCCATCAGTCACGTGTCCTGACAAAAGTCCTACTCCGACGCATACAAGCAACAATTGTCTTTGCTATTGGAGAACAGCAGGCCGGCTTCCACTCTGGGAGATCAACAATCGATCAGATATTAGTCGTTCGACAACTCATGGAACGATACACTGAATTCAACCAAGAACTCTACCAACTATTCGTTTATTTCCGTCAGGCTTTTGACATGATGTGGCGCGAAGGACTCTGGCATATCCTCCTTCACTACGGGATCTCTTTTGAGGTAGTCCAAAAAATCAAGAGTCGGTACGACCAGTTTCGATGCCAAGTAATAACCGCTGATGGGTCGTCAGAAGAGTTCATAACTTCGTCAGGAGTTCTCCAGGGTTACATCTTATCACCACATCTCTTCAATCTCTTTCTAAATACCGTTCTGCCACTTATGCAGTCGGAATATGGCACACCAATAAAAAGGCTGCTAATAGACAATCTTGCCTACGCTGATGATAGTGATGTGCTAGCCAACTCTACACAAGAACTGCAGGCACAAGCGGATAAACTCTACAATACCACAAAGCCGTTCGGGATGGAGATCAATGCCAGCAAGACCAAAGTCATGGTAACTGCAAAACGTGAACTGGACAACCCGCGCATTATCACTATAGGCGGGTGACATGTTGAAACGGTTGACCGTTTCCTGTACCTTGGTAGCCAAGTCTTCTCTGATAATTGAGATAGCTCTGACGTGAAATATTGACTTGCACTTGCTAGCTCTAGCTTCCAAAGACTAGCCAACCTCTAGAAAACCAACCACCTATCCAACAAACTCAAGTTGCACCTATTCAACAGTTTAGTAATCCCCATAGTTATTTATGGATGCGAAACATGGACCCTGAAAACCGAAGACGAGAGAGAACTACTAGCTATCGAGATGAGATTCCTCTGGCGCATTGCTAGAATCAAATACACTGACCGAATCACAAATGAGGAAGTACGCCAAAGGCTCCAGTCCACTGAAATCATTCTCAGTAAAATCAAGACACAACAACTGCGTTGGTTCGGCCACGTGAAGCGAATGGAGCCGAGCCACCTCCCAGAAATCACCCTCGAAGGATCCCGCCACGACTTTCGTCCACGAGGCAGACCACGAAAACAACGGATGGAGAACTTCCACTTCGACAACGTCAAGATAGCCCAGTTATCACGTATCGCACGAGACAGAGCAATGTACCGAGCCCTTACGCATGAGCTAGCAAGAGGAGTGGCCCCAAAACGTCCCATGAGGATGGCCAGGACCTAAGTAAGTAAGAACTCGGGCAGTGCGTAAACTTGGACAACATGTCTTGATTTAAATGTATGTTTCTCAAACACGGACAACATGCTTCTAATCTTGGACATTGTGTATATAGGTTTAGATAGTTGGGATTGGCTGGTAGTTGTGATTGGCTGACTTCAATCTTGGAAAACATTGTTTTTCAGTATTTAAATTACCCCTACAACCTAGCCTATTTAAGAAGGCCCCAATTATTGACCTTCACAACGCATATCTTGGATTGAACCTATCCAAGATTGAGTATGTCTATGATTTAACTTATTTGTTCAAATTTTAAGATCCCCTTATTTTAAGGTCCAAGATAAGACAGCGTTTTCCATGATCAGGCCCAAGCTTTAAATGCGTACCCAAGATTAGACTCTACTATAAACGTCAGCGCACTCACAGTATTCAGCATTGTTTACAGCTAAAATATTCGAGCTTTTCCCATTTTTATTAAGAAAATTTAGACAAATTCAATGTTGACGCAATCCAATTTGTAGGCGTTACAATAGAGATTTTACAGTGAGAATTTAACAATTGGAGTGGTGATTAGCTGTCTGACTACTGGGAGTCTTACCCTAGGACTTACTATGAAAAAGCCGAAGGTTTTTCCTGTGTGTGATGTACATTTAACTAAATAAAAGAAAAGAGTGATGCCAAATGACGCAAAAAACTAATTTTGCTGTACAGCCACCGTTTTAAACCGCACTAGTTAAGTATCTACCACACTCGTGAAAGTTTGCTCTTTTAGTGGAATAACAAGTGATATAAAACTTGTATCATTTCCTGTTGCCATCCTGAATCAGCTTCTACAGGCGATTTTTTCTCACTTGGCAACTTTCTTCAAAAAGTGTTTTAAGATTTATGATTACTTTGGTTTGTTCTTTACTAGGTTGTAGCTATCGCTACAACCATGATGTGCTATATGTAAAATATTGGGGTCCCCCTTTCATCATTCCTCACAGATTGAATCGGTACTGACCCCAAAGAAAGCATAACTGGGGCATCATATGTTATTTCTGACTGAGTTTATTCCATAATTGATTACCACTTTTGCTAGATAACTTAATGAATAGAATTTAGAAATTACTCCCCTATTCTCACCCACAGAAGTCACGTTGGATATGGTTCGCACAAAAGATAGAACTATGCCACATATTCTTGCTCCCGACTAAGTTGGTTCGACATCTGATAAACATTTCTGTTAGATGCTCTGATGACAAAAGTTTAACAGCCCCCCCCCCTTATCTTCTCCCAAAAACATAAATCAGATCTGCATTCCCAAAAGGCGTAACTAAGATACAAGCTCTTACTTCCCAAAGAGTTTGGTTGAGGTTTGAGCACCTTTCTAGACGATATCCTGATGATCCGCATTTCAGAATCCCCTATCCCCCGACAGAGATTGCACTTAGACATCCGAAAAGTCCAAAAAGGATACTTACTCTTCCTTCCCAGAAAGTTTGACTAAGATCTGTACCATACTGGTTGATGTCGGGGAGACCAGAATTTAAGGACCCTCCCCTCCTCCTTCCCCAAAGAGGTCAGAATAAACATGGAACCACAAAAAAAAAATTATAATACACTTACTCTTACATTCCCCAAAGTCGGGCTTAGAACTGGACGTGAATCCAGGAACTGTTGAAAACAAATCCCCAAAATCAACAAAAAAAATAACATAAACCAAGGGAAAATATAAACCATACCTTTATCCAACAATGATTTAAGGCATCTTCAATGGTTATCCTATCTTGAGGATCAAGTACCAGCATTCTTTGCAGTAAATCCCGTGCATTATCACTAACGTTTTCAAAAACTGCACATTCAAACTAAAAAAAAAACTATTTTAAAATTAAGCAAACTGACAAAAAGTTGACAAAAATAATAACCGAAGCAGCTTTAAAGCGAGTACAAGACTAGGGCAAAATACATAGGGCACCTTATTGCTTTCCTCAGAAGTCAATCTTAGCTCCTTGATTTGACACAATATCTCTCTCTCCTTAAAATGACAATTATCCCTAAACTTTTACAACTAATCAAAAATATATTGAGAGCTAATTAGAATCATATGTTTTTCTCAACGAAGAAAAAAATCCCCTTAAAAATACTCAAGAGGATGAAAGCGTGGCAAAACTATATGTTTCTATTGTGTAAAGAGATAAGCTGCACCCAATAAAAATAAGAGATAAGCTGCACCCAATAACAAAGCGGTGTCCTGCCCCAGCATTTTGAGTTCTCCAGGCTTTTGGACGACTCCTTGAAATAGAGAAAGCAGATACATTAGAAATAACATGGTCCAAGTTCTACTTAAGGTTTGTGTTCCCTGTGCAAGTTGGCTTTTGTTTTGCTTTTTCTGCGCGATCGTCTACTGATTAATTTTTTGAAACTTGCTTGCCTTTTTCTAGAATGAAATAATACGGTGAAAATGCATGAAAAACAAGCAAGAATAGAGCAAAATACTCAAATAGAGACTCAGAGCAGAATTTCAAAGGTTCAACATAAATTCCGTCCATGTCGAGTACCTTACCGTGTTTTAGGCACAGCACAATACGAGCAATGGTACGAAGATTCACGCAAACGGGGCTCCAGTAATTCTTATATGCACAAAGTTCGCTCAACAGTAGAATCTTCCTATTGTTTGTGGATTTCCTCGCTACGTATTTCAAATATAACCACGTATTGTGTGCTCCATTTACTTATACGCAAAAAAGTTCGCTCAACAGTAGACTCTTCCTAAAGTTTGTGGATTTCCTCGTTACGTATTTCAAATATAACCGAGTATTGTGTGCTCCATTTACTTAAGGTCACAAGGCAATCTATATTATTTTCTTACACCTGTTTCATGTGCAATTTTCAGGTATCCTTTTAATCCTGACGCTTATCAAAAAACTGCGCTTCAACAGCATTGGCAAGCGCCTCCAAAGCTAGTCTGGTATGCAGTTTCTTAGATTCAAGAAAGCAACAGAATGCCTGTCTTGCACGAGGTCAGCAACACTCGTCTCAAATTCGGTAGAGCAGCTTTGACCTCTTTATAGCAACTATAACATGAGAATTGTTCCTCGGGGCACGCGAGAACGAAGGACAGTCTTTCTGTACACGCTTCATTGCATATACTAACTCTGATGA
The DNA here is from genome assembly GCF_049724085.1 of Artemia sp. Qi Xiang Cuo. Lineage (NCBI taxonomy): Eukaryota > Metazoa > Arthropoda > Branchiopoda > Anostraca > Artemiidae > Artemia > Artemia sp. Qi Xiang Cuo. Next base: position 30,746,586 of record NC_142811.1, read on the forward strand.
AAAACGTGAATGGGAACAGTATACTTCTCGCTGTATAGCAGGAGAATCACACATATTTCGCTGAAAACTTGGTCCAGGTAAACCCTGTTAATGACGGCGTTAGTCTTTTTTCAGTCGTCCATCGTGTACCAAGTATCCCTGGCTTTCACATTATCAGTCAGTATAGGCACTAGCCAAGATATTCCCAGATGGTCTTCATCTTCTACTTTAATACGTTGCCCTAGTGTTTACATATATTGCATATTACCACTGCGTACAAATGCAGCAGTAAAATACCAAATACTATACTCGGGAAGCTCAAATAGTAAGGCTCTGAAAAACAAAAAATTACCTACGACATAGGCACATTTAACATAAACCCCACTAGAAGCATTACATGGAGACAAGGACATCCACATTGAAGGACGAGGAAGAACGTCCCTTCCAACCAGGAAGTCCTAAAATACACATTTAGTTAAAAATCTTGCAATATTTAAAAAAAGACACTTCTCTGAGGAAAAAACAAACTTTGTCCAGCTTTAGAGGAACTAACATGTCAAAGCAGAAATGAATGTCAAAGCTGTCAAAGAAAACAATGCCCTGTGAAGGATACTAAACATTAACTCGTCGGACAGAATAAGCTATATATAAATTGGCAACACACAAAACAGACAGACATATCTGATGCGATGAGACAACAAAGATTGCGCTGCCTAAGATATTTGATTCACATGCGAGGATTCAGATTGCCCTATACGCTTCTTCAATGGCAACCAGAGGGTATAAAACGACGAAGAAGGTAAAGGAATACGCTTCAAAGGACATAAAAGTAAAAAATTCATACCATAAGTACAAGCGTATACGGAGATATCTACGCTTCCGGAAGACGATTAGAGGCTCTTCATTGACTCCCTTTTTTCCTCTGGAGGTAAAGGACGACCTAAGGTATGAGTCTAACTTCTTTTACTTTTCCGCATGCTGACCAATGGTCTGCGTAGTGCAGGTACCGACCTCCTGAGTTTCTGCCTTCAGCCGGGAGTGCAATTCGTGGTTGGGGAAAAATCATCCGACTCTTCCCGTGTTTTTCTACAGGTACAGATTCTACAGATTTCTACAGGTACCTACTTCGAGTTGGGTCGACTCTGCCTGTACTGATCAGTGACACAATTGACCACCATTCAAAACCAAATAACCAGCAATCTGCAATTCGTGGTTGGGGAAAAATCATCCGACTCTTCCCGTGTTTTTCCTCCAGATTTCTACAGGTACCTACTTAGAGCTGGGTCGACTCTGCCTGTACTGATCAGTGACACAATTGACCACCATTCAAAACCAAATAACCAGCGACACAAGGGCTCCAACCCCTGTCCTCGGGATTTCAATTCTAGCGCGCTAGCCACACGGCTAGGACGGGTCTGAGTTAAGGTCGGTAAAAAAAAAACAAGTACAATATCGAATTAAACATTATTTTGTTTATAGAGGAGAACATTATAGATTATCAGAGATTTTTAACACAAAATTCGTTGTTTTCAACACTGAGTAGCTGCAACTCCAGGCAAAATCAATGGTCAAACTACTTAAAAATCTTAATTTTGTTAATTGTGTTGTCACATTGAAATGACTTCTCTTCTATTTATCCGTTCAATAAAAGAGCTAAAAAAAATAATTCCATATAATGGAGTAAATAAAATAAGTGAATTTTCCCAATTTTTTTAATGCTTCCCTTTATTAACAAAGAATTCCAGTAGCAAATCAAGCGATTTCGCCAAAGAGCAAAAACAAAACGTGAGACAGATTTACATCGTTACAATTCCGACTAGACAATATGAACTTTTCAGTCTTTGTTTATTTTTCTTGTATATTTACGATTTGTTGTGCATTTCTATCGCGTTTTTTAAGTAAAGGCAGAAGGTGGTATTTTATTTTTATAAACATGTTGTGAATGATATTTCAATTCTTATATTATCTTTCTGTGATTACCTTTTTCTTCTTTCTTTTTTATCCAAAATGTTCTTTACTTCTATTCATATTGGATTAGCCACAAATTGCTTTTGGGCGACAGAATTGACCTGATACTTAAAAAAATAAGATTAAATCCTAATTTAAGCGGCGTGGGATAGTATAATCTTCTTGGGAGATTTTAAAAACACTTTTTCTAATATACATGGTGATCCATATAATTTGTAACTTGGCTCATTAACTTTTGCTCTGCAGATGTATATTTAACTTCTTTCTCATCTGAAAAGACACGGAGAGTGGCCAAAAAACCTTTCTCGTCTGGATAGAGTCCGAATATAGGTCATTTTTCAAAGTCCGAATATAGGTCGCTTGTTGCTTGAAAGGATATACAACCAATATTTAATCCGAAATCAAGCGCAATTTTTACATAAATTATTAATTTTTTTTATTTGTTTCTAAATTAACCATTAACCAGGTTGTTTTTGCTTCTTTCTAAAATCCATTTTATCTTTTTCTCGCTTTCTAGATCTAATCAGTTAAATTAATTTGTAAATACCTTAGCAAAAAGTAATTACTTACGTGTAGAAGGCCTGACTTTATATTTTCCTTGAGATTGTCTCCCACTCCCATAAATGGCAGAGTACCGGTGAGGAGTACATGCAAAAATACACCTAAGGCCCAAATGTCTGACGATTTACTATGTGGCTGCTGATTCATTTGTTCGGGACTTTGGAACTGAGGAGCGCTGTTTATTATTGAAGCTATAAAATTAAGGAACGGTTTTAGTTATTAATTCATTGAATTGTGGTTTCAGCATAGTCTACACTTTAAAAATGAACACTAAGAAGAAAGTATATGGATTGGGTAAGGCAAGAAAACGGTCCTTGCATTTGCCCAATGGCATTTGCAATCCCATGATTAAGGTTTATTTTGAAAATAGATATTTAAACCTAAAAAATAGTTATTTTAGTGGTTAAAAAAAGCTGCTTTATTCAAGCTTCTAATTGAAAAGTACCGACTCCAGCCTTATTCCGAAGAACAATTGGAATAGTATGCTTGTAATGTATCTTGGATAATCCAAACACATCCCCTGCAAGGGCATATCCGCGATTTTTTTCGATGGGGGAGGGGGGGGGGGTGTTAAAAAATTATTATAAAAAAAACACATCAAAAATTTGTTTATATGCATTTTTTATGTTTTTACTATTTGGACAAAAATTTCGGCGGGGGAGGGGGGGGGGGTTTAAAACCCGAAAAGTCAAATGCCCATTTGCTCAATCAGGGGAAATCTTTTGCAAATAATTAGAACAAAAAGACTTGAAGAGAATTTGAAATCTGGGGAAATTCCTGTAACTACGGCTGAGTCGTAGAGTTCTCTAATTGTAGATTTATGCTGAATTACATTAACGTATTTATGTGTTAGACAGTAAGTGATGTCACTTGTTGATTGATGTCTTGTTCGTTTTGTCACGGCCATTGCTGACTTTTGTAAAAAGACAAATTATTATGATATTACTATTCGATTCACCCAACAATCAGTCCAATGCAGAAACAAATGTCAAGTAAGCAAATTTCTTAAGAAAATCGATTATTGAAGGTGATGAATAAACAGTTCCAGATTTTATCAGTCGGACCTTTAAATTTTACTAGATTTATATTCAACTTAACATGCGTTATTTCATTTTATTTAATGACTTTCATCAATTTGTCAGCCAAATAAGCAGTGATGTATGGAACTCAATTTTGTCGTAATTTATGGGAATCGATTTCACCTTTTATGATATCAAAGGATTTCGATGATGGATACTAATAAAGTTTAATAAATTTATTTGGAATTTATTTTTCATTTGGAATTTTGGCTTGACGCCTTTTTTGAACCCACTATTGACGCAAAATATAGTTTTATAAGAGACCGATAAATAACAATATTACTTTCGATCCTAAACCGTAAAAAAGACAAAATAAAGCTCTAGTCTCCACTCTTCTCTTTTGCTTGGCGAAAATGATATATCCAATTTTGTGCAATAATTATTAATGAATAATAAAAAGTACGTTAGGACAGTGTGGCAGATGGCTTCACTAGTTATCATTGTCAAAAGTTACATTTTCTGGAAATAAACATTTTAAGGGAAGAAATTAAGGTGCTAGATAGAATGCCAACTTCTTCTACTCCATTAAAAAAAAAAAAAAAAAAAAAAAAAAAAAAAAAAATATATTAACGCATTTTGTCGATAACCCGCAAAAAAACTCATCCCTTTACTCATTTATTTGACTAGACACAAATATTGTCCGACGACATGTGCCCCCCCCAAAAAAAAAAATTCAACTCATCCCCAGCCATGGAATAAAACAAGGTATGCTTTAAAAACTACATATAAAATTCGGCACCTATTAATGAATCCTAATGACAATATGTAATGTCAGCAATAAAAACACTACCTTGCCTTCAGGCTTCCAGGATAAAAAAAAAGAAAAAAAACACTTTATTCTCTTGAATTGGTAAGAAACCAACTGACTCGGACTATAAAAGAACTGTAGAGAAATACTAGGTCCAGCAGCCCATTGTACAGCCTCAAGCGGTTGGCTATGTGCTACAGACACTTACCAATTCTATAAAGTAAGATTAAAAATCAAAGAGTGATGTGGCTTCAGAGTAAAAATTCATACGCTTTAACTACAATTAATCAGAACTCAAATTAGGAAGGAACTTTACTGGCTTTGTTGCATTTTCACAGAACTTGCCAGACAAGCAAACGAGATAATGCGGTATCTTAAAGTCTCGAATATTTTATTCATGTTAAGTTTCAATGTTAATACCCCAGATGGCTATCGGATCAAGAAAGATGATTCTCAGGTACCATGCACCCTGTAAGCATGGGATTGAGTCACGCATGCATACAAGAATTTACTTTGACAAGGATAGGTTCAAATTCATCGGAATAGAAAAAAATTGGGCAATTAAAACTGGAAGGAATCATAGAAGAGGACACTAAAATCGTGATATTTCATCGAGCCGGAGTGGCCTTTACGTAAATTTCAGGGGTAGCAACCTTGGGCAAAATTAAATTCAACCTTCCGACATTTGAATAGAAAACTAGTAGCATTTCATAACAAGATTTACCACACATGGCTAATTCATTCTTCTCCAATTGTACTGCGGCTGAGAATCCTCGTAATTTCACAGGAGCCGAGTTGTCTCTGTTACCCAGTAAAACACAGCTAGGTCGAATGCCTCGATGAATAATATCATTGTCGTGGCAGTATTTTACAGCTTCTAAAACTTGTTTCAAGTAATGACTGAAAAAATAAGAATCAAATGCATCCCTTATCAAAGAAACATACTTCAAGAAAAATTGGGAGAAAAAAAAAACAGAAAAGGTTAATCTAAAAAAAAAATTTCCAACAAATAAGGGGTTACCTGAAGTGCCTAAAACCAAGCACAATCCCCACAATAACCAGGTTTGAGTATGACGCACAGAATAGGTTCGTTTTTGGCTTATATTTCCGGTAGGATTTTATCTTCTTAGAATAAATGCTTTTAGCAAAATTTTGGGGCTCTGATCTTACTACTCAGACGTTTTTTTTTCAGACGGTCAAATTTCATTCTGCTCTAATTAATGGTCAAAAAAGTTTCATGGGAATGTCATAGAAGTGCCCTATTCAGTAACCTTCAATACTAAGCAGAAAAATCACTAGTTCTTTTAAAATGTGAATATCTTTTGCTTAGTAGTAATATTAAGACTAAACTGGTTTGAGGCTTTGTTTTTATATCTGCGCAGATATTGTGGATACTTAATTTTGTTTACCTTGGTACAAATAGTGTCATTCCATTTACATCACTACTATACCATGAATAGATTTTAGTCCGACAGGGAATTAAAGAGCCAAAACTCTTATGTAGATTTGAACAAAAACCACATTTAACGGCTCTTTAAGTTAAGGTCAAATTGACCCCACTCCCTCAAACAAAAAAATCCCTTAAAGTTTTAACTTGACACCCCAAACCATAGCCAAGATATTGCAGACACGCTATTTTGATAACCTGGAAACACAGTGTTTCCAAAGCAGGTGACAGCAGACCACACTACATGGTCGAAACAGGTCTTGAAGATCCTTGATGCCGGGCAAGGTAGAAACACCTAGTTCTCGCCACAAGTACAAATAAGTAGACACAGAGTGTCTTTTCATTTACCTTAATAACTAACCGTGCATTGATTTCAATGGGGGCTTGCGACACAAAAAAAGTTTTCGTGGATCAGAGACGTGATGGCTTATCTTCTTTCTCCTCCCCCAAAAGAAAACGTGATTTCTCTTTGTCCTACCCTCCCCTTCCTTTCTTCGACAGTACCTGATAGTTTCAACTCCGATTGTCCCCTGCCTTTGATTTACCTCCTTAAAATAAAAATTTGTGGTCCAATAAACCCTTTCAACACTCCCTGAAAACTTAAACTCAATCCTTCCATCCACTTCTGAGATACTGCAGACAATTGGACCAATTGGGTACACATACCTGCTTTTTATTTACTAAGGTGTACATGTCGTTTATACAGTATGCCCTTGGGAAACACTGAGATTCTTGGCCTATCAAACAACCCCTAGGAGCTCCTAACTGACCGGACAACCAAGACTAAACGCCGCTGATTTTTCTACTAAAACCTGTGTCAGCAATAAGTAATTTACATAGTTTGGGACCATTGCCCCGGGAGCTCTGGGAGTAATATTAACCCCAGATATGCAGACATTACACCTTCCCATGTTCCTGAACAAAATACCCATCTCAGAATTTTGATCCGTTATCATAGAGGTTACGTTACGAGGGGACTGGCTGGCAGAAAAGGGTATAGGAGGGAGGCTGATTACGCTCCAATCACTTCCAACCATTAAAAAGCGCACTTGAAATTTAAAATCCTAATCGAATGAGCCCCCTCCCATTTTTCTATAAAACCATAATGTTACCTGTAACTGATTTAAGAATTCCACACATTTCTGTGATCCAATTCTAAAACAAAGAAAAAACTCCTGACTGTATCAAGGGATTCGTGCCTTAACCTCGAATGAGTCAGATTTCTATTCTTGTAAACTCCTGCACTAGGAGCACTCCTGCTCCTAGTTTACTATACGGTAAAAGCATAGGGTCAAACTTTATCCTTTGGATTGATCTTAACACAATTGACCCTGAATATTTCACTAAATCTTTTCTTATTATATCTATACTAAAGACACCAAAAAAAGTTAGAAAAATTTTAGCTAGTGTTCACTGAAGTCGTCATTAACGAAGAGTCCTGTCGTTAAACACAAAATTCAAGCCGTTTAAAACTCACCTCACTAAATTTAACCCTAATGAATTTAGCCCATACAAAAATAGACTAAAAAAATTCCACTTGGAAAATTCAACCTACAGAATATTGAATTCCCTTAACTTCTATATGAACTATGCTTCTTGAGTAATTATAATCTATTGAGCAATTATTCAATGTGTAAATACCAAATAGGATCTATCTTTTAAACCTAAGATGATGCGACCAGATACTCTTTCCATCATAAACATGGATTTGCTTTCCAGTCTCGACAAGATCTTGTCATATCTACTGGGATTTATTTTTTCGGCAAAGACAATATCAATTTTTAAATTCACTAAGAGAAGTTAGCTTTTTTCAGTGTTTTGAGCAATAAATATGTTTTTGGAGAGGTACGGACGTTGTTATTGATTCCAATAAATCTGAATAGTATCAATAAAACATCTACAGAAGCAATATAATGGCTATTTCTTATTGGTTTTGAAGGTCATAACACCTTTTTCTGGATTTCATGAACTTGAAACTCGGGAGGATCTTAAATTAATTCAGTGACCGGTGTTAATTGCGTGACCATCCTTTCAAAACATTTTTATACGGATTAAAAATGTTATAATCTATTGACCTAGTTCCTGGACATTTATTTATATTTTGTAAAAGTAGTTTGAACTCCAATTATTTCATGATAATGCTAAAGAATAGCTATCAAGCAGTGCTAATATAAATAAATAGGACATCCGATATTTAGAAGCAATTACGTTACGATTAAGGTGGGGAAAGAAAAGTAAGCAGAAGAGGGGTAAGAGAGTTGTCTGGAAGAGCCGTGGTACCCGCTGGGATTGCCCCTTAAATCGCGGGGACAAGATAGACAGCCTTCAACGCTTCCCTACTTCTCTCGCAAGGAAACCACCAGAAAAATATTTAATGAATTAAATTGGTTACTGGCGCTTTTGCTGAGTTTCCAAAGTGTTTACTATTCTTTTGGATTGGGAAGGCCCTATTCTAACCACTGCACTCCGTTGAGTGCAACAATTATTTTTTCACCTCATGATTTACCCCCAATTAGTTCAACATTCATCTAGCATTTGAACGAGCAAGACATATTGTGAGCACACTATAGCTGTTTATCGTGTCCGGAGGGGATGAAGAAAATTTGCATTATTGTCCGGTGCTGAATTTTGTTCAGCAAAATATTGAGAAAGGAATTGATGATGAAATGATTAAGAAGTTTGGTGCGGAGTTTTTTGACGCCGATGATATCGTGAAGGCGAAGAGATGACTTGGGTCCAAGCTATATCCAGAAGCGAACTGGATCGAAAGCGTCACTGAGCCCTCTAGGTGATATTCTGGACTTTATCAAGAATAGCAACACAGACGATTTTGACATCCCAGTATTTGTTATTATAAGCCCCAATGAAGTGCCATCGATATCAGCCGCTGCTTATTCTGCTCTATTTTCGAGAGTGAATGAGCTGCATGTCCCGTTAAAAAAAAATACCAACCAGTTCGAGGCATATTCCAACCATTTCCCGCCACTATCACAGTCTGGAGCCAGTCCCTCGAAACCAGCCGATAGCCACTCTACTATTATTGTCTCTAAATTTCCACTGTCTATTAGTGATCCGACAAGCCATAAGGACTTTATCGACCAACTAAGTGGTCATGATTCGAATGCTAATGTTCGGCCGTTGGGTGACAAACTTTCTATGAATATTGAGAAATCTGTCGCTTCTGATTTCTATGAGTCTGTGAAGTCTCTTGTTTCGAGTGCTGACACGAAGATTTTGCTGAAGCGGTACCTCGGAATAGTAAAAGGAATCCCACTGCCATTTAGTGCTAGTGAATTCAAAATGCACCCTGGAGTTGAGGACGCAAGTCGATTTGGGTCGTCCCAAGCTATTAAGCTAGTCTTTTCAGACTCGTTTGGTAAAAGTGACGTGATAAAAAATGGTGTCAAAATCAGATACGAGATTTTCAGCGTTTATGACTTTATAAGTGTACCGCGTTGTTGCTTTAAGTTCAGGTCTCCTGATCACGTTCTAAACAAATGCAACAGTCAAGTGGAAAATGTGTGCGCTGTGCAGGCAATCATTCTTCTTCGAAAGATGCACCCTGTACTAACATCCCTTATTGTGCGAACTGCGGCGGGTCACACACTTCGTAGAGTCTACTGTGTCCAGTGCTCAAGTCTCGTATTGCGGCCGGTGTGAAATGTTGCGGCCGGTGTGAAATGATGTTGCAAAAGTTCTCGGTTATTTCGTACAATATAAACGGAACACGTAGGAAAGAGCACATCATTGACGAACTTTCGTGCAAATACGATATCGTCTGTCTTCAAGAGCATGTTTTATCATCAGCTAATACCAATCTGCTGAAACGGAGTGGGAATCACACTGCGTTTGTGAATGCTGCACTGTGTAAGTTTGGTGGAGCTTCCGTAGCCCTCGCCTGCATTTTAAAACGTAGTTCTTTTTCATCCGCGACGCCAGTGCTGTTCCACAGTGAAGAAAATATCTTGGCCGTGGGAATTGCCGATCTAGTATTTATCAATGTATATTTTCCTTGTGATCGTAAATCTGTTCAGTCACTGAATAAGTTTGCCAAGACTTGTAGTGTTTTGAAAAAAGTGGCAGATTCTGCATCATCTTTTGGTTAGCAATTTGTTGTCGCTGGGGATTTTAATGCTGATTTATTGAATTCAAACCTCCGATCGAATATGGTTTTCCAGTCTTTGTCCGAGTTTAAGCTACTGGATAAGAATCGTTTATTTTCATATATCCATCATTATGGGAGCCATACTAATATAACACACGTTCTTTGTTTTTCAAATTTATTGGTTTCAATTGTTTCTGTTAACGAAACAGAAAGTGATATAGACCACCTACCAATTTCCTTTTCGTTTAATATATCTCTGTCACCAGATATTTCACGCGTGAATCGTAGATGGTTTGCCAGGCAAAATTGGAATAAAGCTAATTGGGCGCTCTGCATTTCTACCCTTACATCTCTTTTGTCTACTACAAAAGTTCCTTTTCAGCTACTTCAGATTGGATTTAAATTTGTAAATGATAAGAATTTTTTTAACAAATATTATTTTGGTATTATATCATGTATGAAGGAAGCCGAAAGAGTGGCCGTTCCCGAGGAACGTGTAAAATTTAATACGCAGAAGCATGGGCGTAGGCAGCATATTGTCTAGGGGGGGGGGGGGGGCAGTCGATAGTGTGATGGCGGGCCTTTTATCAACTGCTTTTCCACCCATCTGCTTTTTCGGCCATATCTACTGTAAATTTGAAGGGCGTGGGGGGGGGATCTGACCCCCATGCCTCCCCCTCCCTACACCCATGCGCGGAAGCCTGAATGGTCGTGGGACCCAGGTCTAAAAACAGTGAAAAATAAAGCCAAATTTTGGCTGCGTATATGGGTTTCTTGCGGACGGCTACTTAACGGCGTGGTATTTGAGCTTAAACATAAAAATAAACTAGAGTATAAAAAGTATTTACGGTCTGTAAAATCTAAAATTTGTAAGTCCCCAACAAGTAATTTAGATTGAAAAATGTTGTAAATTCAGATAAAATTGATGATTTTCATTAAATACCCCTATTAGCCCTGCTGTTTAGTGCAAACATTAAGGTCAGATTCTTAGCACCATAAATCATCTGATTCATGCTAATTTTATGAAGCTTTTTATTTCTGCGCTTCCTACCTCAGTACGCCAGAACCAGATCCTTCCAGTTCATTTATCTCTGGTGGCACCAGCTATAAAGAAGCTCAAGTCAAGTTTTTCTGATGGTGATGGCCTAAGTGCCAAACACCTAAACGTTGATTGCCAAGGTTTTGCACAACATCTACAGCTTCTTTTCCAAATGTGTTTATATACGTCGTTTTTGCCTGAAAGTTTATTGTGCAGAAGAGTTACCTCAATTTTGAAGAAAGGAAAAATTCCGATTGAGTGTGCATCTTACAGGCCAATAACTGTTTCCTGCAACATAAGAAAAATTTTAGAGTATCTTTTCCTCCCTCCAATTACCTCTACCACATATTTTGGTGAAAACCAGATCGGGTTTTCAGCTGGAGTAGGTTACCAGCAAGGACACCGAGTTTTGGCAAATGTTCTTACTGAGGCAACTAAAATGGACTTAAGTTACATTTATGCACCTTGGATCTCTCCAAGGCCTTTGACACCATTACCCATTCCCAAGCTATTTTTTCCCTTTTTAGTCACGGTATTAACATTTCGGTACTTGTTCTTCTTAGATTTTGGTATTCCAATTCTTCTTTGCGGATTAAAATGGACATGAGTGTTTCCGAAAGCAAAATTCCAGTGCGGCATGTGGTTCCGCAAGGTGCAGTCATTTCTTTTTCTATTTTTTAATTTTTTAAATCATATGCTGTTTCTTCTATCCCATCTACTTGCATTTTGAATTCCGTTAAGATCTCTTATCTTACTTATACAGATGATATCCTTTTGATCAGCAGGACTAAAAAGGGGCTTTCCCTGTCTGTCTCAAGAATAGCATCTAAACTTCATACCATTGGACTTTCTCTTAATCTTTCAAAGTGTGAATATCTCTCATTTAATAGTAATAATATGACCTCTCTAGTTTGCGGATCTTTTTCTGTCCCGTCGGTTCCTTCTTTCCGATGGCTGGGTATCAATGCTAGTAAGACACTGAAACCTTTCCGAAGGCTCGTCGTCATTGATTGCAAGAAGAAAATTCAGTAAAGTTATTCTAAGATTGTTGCAAATCGAGGTAGATACAATAGAAAGTCTCTTGCTAAATTATTTTCGGTTTTTACACATCACTCGGTTTTGTTTCTGTCTGGAATTTACCCTATTTTTCCCCAAAAAGACATCAGTTCAGTTCATTCATATTATGTCCGGTTTTCCCGCTTTCTATTGTATCTGCCTCCATGGTATAGAAATCGGAATCTCATGTCTGTTTACGGTCTTCCGGATATTGGGTTGAGGCTTACGGAACTTGCCGGGAAACTACCCCAGTCTACACAAAAGTATCTGCCAGCCCACAGTGGCCTTACTCGTTTGCTGTAGCTTTTGCTCTTTTTTTGTTGTTTGAAGTGTTGTTGAATTTGTTTGTTGCGTAATTTTTTTTTCTTTTTTTTTCGCAATAGTAATTTAAATTCGTTATATTAACTAAACATTCAAAATACGAATGTCTAAATTATTAAATGGTGCTCCATTAATTCCTGGTCTTCTGTATTTAGCCTTGGTGTACCTTTTGTCACAAATAGTTTTTTTTTTGCACCTTAAACGTTTTTCTTTTCTTTGGTTACTCTGCTCTCGTGAAGTTTTTAAGTTTTATGTACTCATGTATGTAGTGTATTATCTAATTTTTCGTTATACTCCACAATTATCATTTTTGTATATGATGTGGGTTAAAAATAAATTATTATTATTGGAGAAGTTACAGAGCGCTTCCAAAATATGTGCCCTGTCGGGGTATTTTAAAGTGAGAACCTTTAAGTACTCAGGTTCTATTCAAGTAGAAAAGACTTAATAAATTGAAAAATATAAAGAAAAGTCAAACTTGCCTAGCAACTGCTTCACTGTAAACAAAGCCTGAGGAGGCTCGCTCAACAATTTCCGAGCACAAGTTTCCACCTTCCATACTGTAAGGAAAAACAAAATATAAAATTTGAATAAGAATCTATGAATCAAGCCTTGAAGCCACTAAAAACTAATAACGATAAATCATATTTTAGGAGGTTAAAGTAACTAATAAAACGGATCGTAGCCCCTTTTAAGGGCTAATTTTTAGCTTTTTTTTTTCAACCAATCCGAAAATGAATATTTGCATGTTGGCAAAATGGCAAAGGTAAAGAAAACGAAGATTTCCAAGTTCTCCAATATTATAGTTTTGTTTTGTGAGTACAAAAAGTATAAATCCTGCAATATTTGATTACCCAACCCCTATATCTGGTTTATTAATAAAAAAAAGTACATTTTGCTTGCTAATAGTTGATTAGGAATATACAAAGGCAAATGACAGGGGCTGATCACACATTCCTAAATTTCGATAATTTCTCCTGCAGCAGCTTTGTTTGTCTTTGTCTGAATTGTTCGCCTATTTTCAGAGTTTTTTCCACTTGAGATTCTTCAAAAAATTTTAGCAGTTGTAGATCATTTCTAAATTCTAAATGCTTTTCTGCTGAGAAACGAGGTCGACTGGTTTCTTGAGATTTATAAGAGCGAAAAATAAAACTGGAAAAATTCTATTACGTTATTACGTTACGTTAAAGTCTATTACGTATTACGTTAGAAAAAACTCTATTGTGTTGACTACGAAACGTCTTGGTTTTCTCCCGAAATCAGTCTTTAGCTTTAGCCAAACCATAACTATCACAAAATTTCACCAAAACTGCACTTTTAAAGACAAAAGAAGAGCATCAAATTAAAATTTTGGCTTACACTTGAAACCCTTTTGCCTATAATAAAAGGCCATATCTTATATTTTCACAAGTTGACAGGAATGTAAAAATATAATTTGTACATTTTTCTGAGAGTTGTTTTTCGATCAGAGAAAGAAAAAACACCTATAGAAGACTACAGTGGGCAGATGAGTGGCGAACAGCGAGGGTTCCATTTGGTATGAGGTAGGCTACATAGTGTATAAACTAATGTTTTTCATTTTTTGATTTAGAAGTTGTCCCATTCATGGTTTGTGTCTCCTGCCTTGTGTCAATTGAACATAATCAAACAGTAAAAGTAGTAAATATTATCATTTCCTAGTTACGTTTAAAAACAGGTGAAAAAGTCCTTTCTTTTCGGGAACAAAAGACGTGTTGATTAACAAATTCATAATTTCAATAAGAAACTTTCAGCCATACTCCCCTTAAACAAGCCATTTATAGGAACGAATAATAGCTAAGTATATCTTGATATATCGTTCATTTTGAATAAATAAATAAATTTACAATAACATAAATAGCTGATAATCAATCTCAGCATCTATTTCTTATCAATACACCCGCAGAATAGCTCTGAATATAAACCGCACTCAACAGAATTATGTTGATTTAGTAAAGAACCATGTATCTCCCATGGGTGAGGGCTCCTTCAATCGCAAATTCTGCATCCTAGAGTATTTTTTCAGGTCAAATCTGCTCAAAAGCAAATTACTGAATGGAGAAACTTGAAAGAATAACTTGTCAAAATTAAGCTTCCAATTTAACCTATCCATTTAGTTTCAAGTCATCCATAATAAGCGCTATCCTTTCAAGCAATTGAGTTTGCGGCAACACCGGAATTATTTGTAATAATATTTTCTCGATATGCAATATAGGTAACAATTCATTCAGTTTTTAAGTTCTAAAAGACGTTGCTTTCATCATTATTGTTTTCTATACCAATTGCTATAAAATTTATATGAAATTTGGTTTTAACTGAAGTGGTCTATTATGTCTTCAGTAATGCGCATTTGTCCCTCTTGACCTTGGGGGGGGGGGAGGTAGAGTGGCAAAAACAATTTCCTTATTTGTGGTGCTTTATGTTCGTTTCAAGTGTGGTTATTTAATTTCAGTTCACATAAAAAAAGAATTGATATATTTTAACAGGATTGGACCGTAGTCATGCTAGTTTTTTTAATCTGTATGATTTAAGGACCCAAATTACGACCCATGGGTCCTTAGCTCTTTCAAAGCTTCTCCATCCCTATTTGTTAGTGCAAGCACGCTGTTCGTCTTTTGAATCATGATCATTAGGAAATTGTTTAGGGATTGGTCTTAAATGTTTATTAACCATAAAAATTCATAAAATCAAAGACTATTAAAATCAAAACCAATCAGTAAACGTTTGACAAGTAATGTTTGATCTATAAAAAGGATTGTTTCTGGAAATCTAGAAAGGGCACATTCGATTGTAACTTAAAAGTTTTAGTACCCTTTTAAGAGACAACAGCGATCAGAGGGAAACCTGTGTCTCCTTCAATGCTCTACCCTTTCCTCTCTCATATAGTATCTAAAAAAAATAGCTTTAGAGAGCAAAATCTTAAGAGAGATCCAAAGATTATAGCCCCCATGGCCAACTTATTAAAGTTCTCTTCTTAAGTTTTTTTTCTTTTTTTCAATTCTTTTATTCAATTCTTATTATTTCAATTTTGTTCAAAGATTCTATTTAATTTTTAAGAGGATAACATCTTAGGCCATCATAATTTTTCATAGCATTAGGATTAGAGGAATTTTCAAAGATCAGGAATAAAAGGGTAAAAAACTTGTCATTATCTAGTAGCTTTCTCTTCAAGTCAGCATGTTCTGTTGTCCTTTGGTCTAGGGGTTTCATAGTCCGGCATATATAGAAACTGCCAGAACTGTAAGGGATCTCATAAATGCCAAGGTCATCAAGGTTCCCCCCAAGGGGCTACCTAGTCAAAACAAATTCTGGTCCATAGTAACCAAAAATTTTAAAAAGCGTTTAAAAGAATGTCAGAGAATTGCCATTTGAACATGATTCAGAAACGGTAACTCTTGTTCTGAATAATCCTAGTGATAAAAGTTAGTTTTAAAAACATGCTTGCAAGAGCTTTGAAATAGTCTGCAATCTCACAAAATGGTGTCGGGTCAGAATGAAAACCGTACCATCGGAATCACCTTACCCAATAACCCATTTCGGGGAGTTACAGTCCCCTATCTTGAGCAACAAGGAAAGCCACTTTTCCAGATGAGATACAGTAACGTATCCTTTTTCTTCATCCTGCTATGATTATACCTAGTCGCTGGTAGTGGGGCGCTGAAACATTATACAGATGTTTAAGGGCTCAATAAAAGAGCTATGTTAAGACTCGTATTTCCTTTTACTTACAAAGGACGATATTGTGGTTCTAGAAGGAATTAGGGGAGGGTCGGAAGAACAAGCTCATTGATTTTATGAGGTCAAAATCAACAGTTTTGTACCAATCGCTCAAAGACAATTCACTAAAACTTAGATGCGTGTTTTTTTGTTTGCTTTTTTATGTGCTGATTTGATGTCCAAGTCACAAAGCAAATGCGTACAAAGAACAGTGGAGGAAAGTATATCATAACCTATAACAGAACCGAAGAGAAAAAGAGAGATTACTGTCTTATTCTTTCATATTAAAAAGTGTGCTTTAATTCAACAGGTTAGTCATACTTTAATGATATATTTTTTTAAGCCAATCATAATATTTTGATACCATATTATTCGATATAAAAAAAGGACATTTTTTTAGTTACAACATTGAGTCACAGCATTTGAACACACCAAAGAGGTCTACTTTCAATTCTACTCCCCCACCGGAAACAATTCGTCTCCTGAGAACACAATGGGTAGCTGCAATTTCAGATTCTTCAAAAATAAGTAAGGCAACCTTTTTTAGTTTGATATTTCTTGTATTATGTTGCATTTTCGGCGATTATTTTGCAGACAGTCCGTGGTTTTAATTTCTTGTTCATGTTTTGGCAAAAACACTAAAAATGCAAAAAGCCTGATAATGACACGGAAAAAGACATGTCAAAATATCACTTAAAGAAGAATTGATGCCTGAATAACCAAAGCTGCAGGTAAGCTTAAACGAATTCTCTAGTTATCTCAATTTTCAATCTTTATATCAGTACCAAAATCATTTTATTTCCACTTTTGTATCAATAGTTTTTAAAAACTACCCTTTTTTATTCTTTTAAGCTCTTTTTCCACATCAACTGCTTGAAGACAAAGCGGTTGAGGGGGTTACCCGTGTGGGGGGTTACCCGGTTTGACCCCCCCCCCCCCCGAAGTTTTTGACCTAGTCGAAAATAAGTCGAAAATTAGTAAAACCTAGGTAAAAATAAGTATAATTAGTCGAAAACTGAGTCAAAAATTAGTAACCCCCCCCCCCAAAAAAAAGTCAAAAATTAGAACCCCCCCGAAAAAAAATCCTGGATCTGCCCTTGGTTGCTGAAATCTGAAAACAAAAGAAATTCGAGGGAAATTCTCACATGCAGAAAACTCCCCCTTAACAGAGAATTCCCTCCTCTGCGTACAAATAAAATTGTGTTTTTAAGTTTTAAAGTATTTGAAAATTTTCCCCCACAGAAACTTCTCCGCTAAAAATTCTCCCACCTCTGCAGACAATTCTCCCATGAAAATCCTTTCGCGAAAAATTACCCTACATTTATATAAATTACCTATTCAATTTATTTTGATTGCAAATGCAAAGAGTCGGAAAGACATGCAAACAAAATTCATTTCCACATGGAAAATTCCTCTCGGCAGAATTGCCCTCCCTCCCCCCACCCCCCCGCCGACTCATCCTGAAAAAATTTCCCCATATGTAAAATAACGATATTATTTTCAAATTTGAAAAGTATTAGGTTGAACACAAGATTAACAAAACTGTTAAAAATCAAATTCAGAGGAGACTGAAAAAGAAATTTTATAATTCCGGAAGTGCGGTTGACAACAGAATTATAATTAACTAACCCGTTAATTTGCATTTAAGGTTCGTCACCATGGACAATTTAAAACAAAAATTCAAGTCATAGTAGATTGCAGATCGGATATCTACAAACTATTCAATTTAGATATAAAAAATCCTTGGCTTTAAATCTCCTTTAGATTTTGAGTCTTTGATTAAGGACGCAGAAGTTTCAAAATTTGAAAAAAGGCATAGAGACAAACAAGTTTCTTCGTATACCTAAAGAAAAGAAACTGAAGCTTGTTAAGTAGGGTACAGTTGGATCAGAGATTACGTTGTTTTACAGCAGAAATACAACTACAGGGGAATAAACTAGTGTCATACTTGAATTTTAATTCAAAACTAAGTTTTAAATTAATTTCAAAGTAAGTATTTCAGGGGGGGCCGCAACAACACCCTTATTTGTAGTAATTTGTGTTGGTTTAAAATTTAGGAAACGTTCTTCATTTCAATTGAGGTTCGAATTAAGTTTCCTTTTGTCTTTATGATTGTTTGCTCATTGTTCATGTTCAGCCTTGCTTTTCATGGAAAGCCTTATTCAATATTCATGTGGGATCAATTTCAAAGTAACTGATATGAAAGAATGAAAACTTACAATTCGAAGACCATATAAAGCATCCCCTCTGAGCTATAGGTTTCTAATAATTCAACGATATGGGGGTGCTTGAGAAGATGGCATAACGTTGCTTCCCTCTTTAAATCTGAAAAAAATTCAATAGATTTGAAAACTAATTATTGTTTAATAGGAGATACTTAAGAGATCCTGTTTAAAAGCTCCAAGTTCCGAAAATAAAATTTTCCGCCACTTTGATTGATTTCCAACAAGTGGCTTCACTGAGAAACTAAGATCAGCTATACAAAGATTTAATATGTTATGAATTAAAAAGCCAGGAAGAAACATAACCAAATACAAAGATAAATATTTCTTGTTTCTTTGTTTTCCATAAATTTTTAAATAAATATATCACCCTACTTTAGATGTGTTTTCTAAGCACATTCAAAATTGAAGATATTGACAAGAACTACAATGTCTTTCCATATCGTTCATATGAAGAAGGTAAAACAAGACAATTGGTAGAATTAGAATATTTACAACAGACATCCGTCAGATTCAAGAGTCTCAAGTCTTAAGCCTGATCTGCTCGAGGAATAATGTAAGGCTCTTCAAATTGAGTCGAATTTCATTTGTTATGATTTACCTTTTTCTCATGACACGTATTTAATACTCGGCTTGTTTTTTTGTCGTATCAGCTATCTTCTAGAGCCCAACAGAAAAAATTGCATATTTTTTCTATATGTTCGATTGATGGACAAATAATTTATTATATAAGTCCTGTGTCAATTATTAGAACAGTAATAATAATAAACGGACAGGGGAAGGGAGAGGAAAGCAAGATCGCTCGTGCCAGGATGCTGAGGCCGCAATAACAAAACTGCACTTTTGGGTCGTCCGTAGGCACAAAAATCAAATTAACCAACACTAAATCCTACCCGCAATAGGCTTCTACGTACACAGCTACAGAGAGATGCTCTGAATTTATATAAAAACTTCAAATTTTTTGTCGTCGAAGGGGGGGGGGTCCAATATCCTCACCCCATGTAGAGCTATAATATTAATATCTCCCTTTTTGACAGCGTTGCAATCCGACTCTATAGATGTCATTGACTTTGAAATAAAATCTAGAGCGAAAATATCAAAATTAGCATTCGAATCCATAAATTCTTGCTTTTGCAACATAATTTTAGATTGAAAGGGAGATAAGTCCAAAATTGCTCCCTAAAGGTGTAAAGCCTTTGGGAATTTAGGCTGCCCTTGTGGGCTAGGTAATCAGCCTATCCTTGCCAAACCCAAGAAAAAAACAGAAAATTACGAAAAAGTATATTTTTCGACAAATTACATAGTAGTAGGCTACATATTTAGAAGCCCAACTCGGACGAAAAAGAATTTGAGCCAACCAGAAGTCAAATTCCATGTTCGACCCCTGTTTTCAATGGGACAAGTTTTGTGCATAACGTTATGCGATCAACGCCAATTGATTTAGACTTTGAGTTACATATAAGTACGCTTTTATTCGGAGTACACAGATTTGCGAGTACATATAAGGTCATCCAACTCGATTTAAAGAATTTTTCCGTTTTTTCTGTAAAAGCAAGACATTACTTTTTATCTAATAATAATATTTATATTCCTTCTAGCCAAAGAGTATTCGGTCACACTTTGCCAATCCCCCCATAAGTCACCTGGACTTTCCACCCTCTATAGTACACCAAATTAAAATTTATAAAATAAATAAATGAAGTTATTTGTGCAATTACCGTTTTAGGAAGTGGGCGTGTTTGTCATCTGCTAAATCGCAAAACTATGCAAATACCATTTCTTCATGCCGTCGAATTTTTAGTTTAATACAAAATAAATTTTAGTTTAATAAATTTTTAGTTAAAATAAACCAGTTTTAATTTATACATATAGCTATAATAGTTTAGCTTTAAATCACTTTTATACAGACAGATGATTGAATTTGTAACAAACAGAACCTACCATGAATAATCAACTGCAACCCAAAACAAATAGAAATTAAAATTAAAAAGTAACATCGGACATAAACATAACAGTTACTGCTACGGATGAACAGATAATTCCTTAAAACGAGAACAGAAGTTACAATGACTTATCAAATTAACTTTAAAACGAACAGAAATTGCCCCAAATTAGACCAAGGCTACTGCCCCTTAAACCTCCTAAAGGCCAGAACCTCATTTGTACTTTATTAAAAATGAATCTGTATTTCCAACAGTCGGTTCTTTATCTTGTCACAGCATAAACATTAATACAGCTACAAAACAATTTCACGAGGCAAATCATGTTATTACAAATAAGAGCTACCGAAAGTAGGGGTATGGCTACCCTCCCCTTCTCAAGCCCTAAAAACAACTTGAATGTCATTTGCCTTTTCCTAAAAACAATGTGTCTTTTTGAGTAGTGTGGTTTTTATTTGTCAAAACATCTACAACATAAAAGCAGAAAATCCAGATAATAATCCTAGATTAGAGGAGAAAAGTAATGAAAGTAAATTGATTATTTAAAATAGAATGTTGTTAATTCCTGGAAGTCTCAGCAATTTTCGATTTTTCGGTGTTACTTGTGGTAATTTCTGTTCGTTTTAGGTCCAAGTCGACCATTTACCCAAGCCTTTTACCCATACAAGTTTATAAACTTCGTGTTCGTTGTTAATGTGTTTATTTCTCTTAGTAAAACCCCTTTTCTTCTTCTTCATTCATTTTAACTTCTGTTTGTTTTAGGATCCACTTACTCATCCATACCGGTATCTGCTATTTTTAAGTTTGAATTAATTCTTCATTTCTATTCGTTTTGGGTGTAATTTTTTTATTTATGGCCATTTCTATTCGTTTCAAGTTAGAACTATTGTATGAATAAATTTCTGCTCGTTTACAATTTTAATATGGTTCTTTATTTTGCTTTGAAGAACAACTTTCTTAGAAACGTTTTCTAAACTAATTTATGCCCTTTTTTAACTGTTGTAGTTTTATTACAGGTTAATTGTAGGAATATTTTACGTTTTTTTCAGTCTTTTCGTTTGAGAATTAAAATATTAGATTGTAATCTGAATTTTGGGCCAAAATTTAATATTCAGTCAAAATGTTCAATCAGCAGTTGTTTTTTGTGCAAAGGTTTTTAAGTAATATTTGGTCTCCTTAAAATTTCGTCTTAATGATCTACTTACATTCCTAGAAATTTTCAAAATATTTTCTACTTTTAGGTTTGTTCTGTCTATTGTATATATCCTGTAAGTCGCAAGTCGACCAGAGACAAAGAATATATGGCCCTAATTCAGTCATCACAAACCAAATCCTTTCCCGTAGGTTTTGTCTTCATTGAGCTCCCCTTGTCCCTATCTATATTTCCTGTACAGTTTAAGACAATTGAAGAAAACTAGATTGTTTGCCCAGTTTCAGGTGGCAGATATCAATACATTAAAACTTCAAAATGCTTCATCTTAGTAAAAAAAAAAAAAAAAAAAAAAAAAAAAAAAAAAAACTTCAGAATACTTAGATCCCGTTGAGGTTTACTGACCCGCACTAACTGCCCTGTAAGTTTCAAGCCTATGAGAGATGAAAACATTGTAGGCCCAGTTTTGGGCGTCAATAACTGATAAGCCAACATAGTTTTCAAATTTCGTCTTTATGTTTGCCTTTTTGAAATAGAATTACATCTCAAGTACTTACTATATTGCTATTTTTTAGTTAAGACTGAAGACTTATCAATAAGAAGTACAGTTTTGCATAGTTAATAAATTCAAAACACCGCATCTTGGAATTGTGTCATTTTTCCACCAATGGAGAATTGTGTAGCTTTGATTTGAGTAAAGTTAATCTAAAGCGTATTTCAACAACAAGCAATATTTGACCATACACCCGATACATTATATCGGGTGGTAGACTATAGGAGAGACAAAGAAAAATATTGCGCCAAGATTCTGCAAATCGACAGTCTATTCTGTCTTTTTTCTTTTTAAGGTTCTCTTGACCCCATCTACTTGGCATATTGAAGTTGGCCAGGAAATACTTATAGGCAGTTTTTCAAAATAGTATTCGAAAAAAAAAATTTGGTTCTTTTTTGGGCCCCATCTGACCCAAGATATTTTTCTACTTCAACCAGAGATTTCCAACCGTAAGGTTCAGACTGGTCGAGGACAACAAGGTTTTCAAACCATTTTTGGGTCCCCTGATACCCATCAAAAATATGTAGAGCTCCAGCCTAGGCAACAATCATTGATTGTTAGAAGTCTATCGAAAAGAACCGTTTTCATACTTCGGCCCCATTTTCAGAGGAACCATACCCCTGATCTAAATTTTGTTTTGTATTTTAGGGTCCCCTTAACTCATAACTTGTAGCTGTATGTTTTAAGCCATTTTAAAAACATACTTGCGCTCTTTTTGGAAGAAAGATTTTTTTTTTTTTTTTTTCTATTGTTTCTTTTACAATGGGATGGGTGTAAGCTTCAAGCCGTTGAGAAAAACAGTTTTGTGAACCTCTTTCGGGGGAACCAATATTTGCTTTTCTTCTTTTTTCTCTCTTTTTTCTTGAGCATTGATGCCTTCTTAACCCGCAAACTTAAAAATAAGTTTTGAGCCAATCGATCCAAAAATGTTTTGTCCCTTTTTGGACATTATTTTTAGGGAGACCGTACCCCCAAATTATCGCTCCATTTTATGATAAGTTCCTTTGGCCTAGGGACTTGCTAGACAATAAGCTAACTGGGGGACAACAGTATGCTTCAAACTGAAAAGAATCAACAAGACTTTCCACCCATTTTCAGGTCCCCTTGCATCCTACTCTCCACCCAAATCTCCAGTCCAAGTTGCACAGGCATCGGTTCTTGAAAATATCAAGCCAATCAAAAATCAAGGAATCTTATACCCTTTTTAGTCTCATAGTAGGGGAGACTCAGGGGGCGGATCCAACCTTTCGTTCTAGGGGGGGGGGCGACTCTTACCGAAAAGAGTGGGGGTAGTGTCCTTTTTGTCGGCCAAACAAGGTTGACTTTTTTGGCGTTTTAAGTGCCCCTGTCGGTCTCTTATTTAACGAAAATGAGGTTTCCATATATTACAATAATGCTTATAAAAACTGTACTTGATCAACTGATAACTATTTACAAGAACAATTCAAGCTTCCTGGGTCCACTGGTCGCAAACCTGTCGATTACCCTGTCAATGCTGATATCGATGTCACGGTGCACATTAAGGAGGGCCAAACCACTGAGTCTAGTTTGCCCCATTTGTGCCCTAAGCCAGGTTTTCAGTTTGCGTAGAGTTGAGAAGCTTCGCTCGGCAGATGCCACGCTCACTGGAAGAGATATGAAAATAGCAAGAAGTGAGCTGACATAAGGATAAAGGTCTCTGTCACATTCCTTGGCAGTTTCTTCCGCTGAACGAGGAAAAATACCTCCTTCTCTTTTAACACGAAGCTATCTACTTCTCCACACCTGCGCTTCTGCCAAAACAAGCCTTGCGCTAGTAGACAGCACGGTTAAGCCAAGAAGTTGACAGTACATGCTAGAAATCTCTTTTGTGGAAGATTGCAGCAAATCATCAGTAAAATGCACAATATTTGATGGCAGCTGTAGGGTTAATCGGAAAGAGTTCAGCGTGTCTCTTGAGAATCGGCTCTTTAAGTCACTTATGACTGAGTCGAGCATAGGTAGAAGAACAGCACGTCGATAATATTCTTCAGGCGTAGCATGAGGAGGACTATTTTGATGAACCTGCTTATGTGTAACCCTTGGAACTTCAACAGACCATTGGATTTCATCTGACAATTCTTTTCTTGTTCGAATACTAATGCGAACTCTTCGTCACACGTTTTCCATCAATTTTCCAAAACATCCAAAAGATCGGAAACGAGCCATCGGCAGCACCCAAGTCCAAAGTCTTCTTCTGGAATAGCCGACTAAGAGGCAAGGTCACAGCAAAAATGCTGCGCATGCATTGAAGGGAAACCACGAATTCCGCACTATGTAACGCTGTCACAAGTGTCTTTGCCTTCGGGGCGGTTACTGATTCACTCCAGTGACTGATTTGTTCCAAAGACTGGATGATTTTTGGAAGTTCAGACACAAACTGCATAAGTGACTGGTGCCACTCGATCCACATCGTCTCACACATTCCCGTGAGCTTAGCTTTCAGAACCTTATTCAAGACGTAATTTCTCTCCGCATATGCATTAAAAAATGTAGAAAATTCTTTTATAATACCTATGGTATTTCTGATGCTTGAAATAGCTGAGCTTCTTGAAAAAGAAAGGCTCAGGGCATGATTAAAGCAGAGACAACGAGACGCGTTTTTAGCTTTTTTCTAAACTTTCACTACAGCACCATAGTTATTTGAGACCATCATTGCACACCCATCCGTCCCCATTCTAACACAGTCAAGTAGATTCAAACCCATTTCTTTCAAGAGGATTAGAACTAACTGGTCAACCACTTTTCCGCTGACAGTCGGCCCTTTGTCTGCAGCAGAACTTTCAAAGGTGGCATGATGAACGTCAACAAAACCTATGAAGTCATCGCGTTGATGGTTATCGAAGGAATAACAGAGAGCTAAACTAAGTTGCGATGAATGTGACACACATGTCGAAAATGATGCTGTAATATCTTGCTGACTTTACTCTCTCTAGAATGACTCTATGACTTCTTTCGCAAAACACTCAATCAACTGGTTTTGAGTTGTTTTGCTGATATAGGTAGCATTTTTTTTTCCGATGTTTCCGGTTGTTCCTTTAATTTACTGTCACCATTTTTAACACGATAACGTGGTAGTTGTCGGAAGTTTCCTTCGTTGGAAAGCGGCGTGTCATCCAAGTTTAAGCTGCCATGACCCCGATGGCCCCTCATTGGAATATTCTGCCTTCCTAGAAATATGATTAATTCCAGAATCGGCTTTAGCCTATCTGTGTTTTCTGTTACTTGCTCCACTCGCTCTACGTTAACGCGGTTATTAACAAATTCGCGCGGAGAATAGTAGGCTCTTAGAAACGACTTTCCGGCTTCTACTACGTCACGGTGGTACTCGGAAGTATCATGTATGTCAGGTCTCCATCTTTTCCCAGTAACTTGGCAAATTTTCTGACAAAAAGGCCTTTCTGGGCAGCAGAATATACAAGTCAGTGGAAACTCTACAAATGAGAATCGTTCAAGTACCTTTTTTCATCTTTTCCATCTTTAAATGAACAGAATGCGGCATTTGGTATCCAATCGGCAATTTCCATGGCCTCTCCAGAAGCTCGCACCTCATTCGATCGTTAATGGCATGTGTTGCACCGATGTGGATCCCAATATCTTTTTCTGAAAACAATGCAGGGGGCGGGGGTGTTGTTGGAGGATCACTCTGAACGCTTACGGGGTTAAAGAAGATTGCAAAGTGTCCGTAATTTGTCCATTTTCGCCACTTCCAATAGAACTAATTGAAGAGCTACTTGCAGTTACAGTTACACTATCCGTTCTGCGAGACTTTGAAATGACAAAGCTGTCAAGCGTCTTTTGTCCGCGTTTTCCCGACATTAATATCGCTTAAACGACGAAAGTCCTCGTGACAGAAGCACATTCAAATTTCACTATACACTGTAACGAAATGTTTGTTTTGACATTTCAGAACATTCAGAACCGGCTGGGTTGCGTCTCGAATAAGGAGGCGACTGGCGAGAACTAGCTAAAATTTACCGGGTAAACTGTTGCTATGCTATGAGGCGAGAAATACTCGAGGAGGAAACCGCAGTGGAGGAAAAGCTGGGGAATGAACGTAATGTAAAAAGGTTTTAGAGTCTAGTTACAGTAGTTAGAACATGCGTTAATGCAGACTTCCGTAAGTGCAGTAAAACAAAAAACAAAAATTACAGCCCGTCTAGGAGGGGGGGGATCGCCCCCCTGGATCCGTCGGTGGGGAGACTGAGCCTCAACTAAGTGTTTTTGATCCTTTAATGGGCCGTTTTAGAGGAGCCACGTTCTCCAAACCATATCATAACAAGAAAGCTTTTCCCTGCCGTTACACTTCAAAAGCTTTGGCAAACTCATAAATCAGCAAAAAAATAAATAAGAGAATTGACTGACATAAAATCCTTACCTTCAGTACTAAGGCCAGGCATTGATGTAAACTTGGCAACGTCTACGATTTTCACGACAAATGTCTTTCCTGTTTCTTTGTGGACACATTTTCGAATGACAGAACATGGACCCCTGGTAAAGAGAACAAATTAAGTCTCATCAGCTTAGTTTGCATTATAGCTGAGAAATTTAACAAAGATTTCTCATTAATATCAATATCTCTTATTAATTCTACAGTAAATTAGCAGGAATATTGGAGTCGGAGTTTTTACTTCTTTGAACAAATGTTAGGAGTTAGAGCACGTAATATTTAGTCTGTGGACTAAATATTAAGTCGGTGGAGTGGAAAGTGACCAACTCCACAGCCCTGTTCTTGGGTGACAAATTTTAAGGACTACCTCACGTCTGCAAAGTTTTCAGAAAGTACAAATGTCTTTTGTCTCCTTCAGAGCCTGTTGAAAGGCGTTTCTCCTTAGGAGATTCCATTCTTTCTCAACTGACATATTTGTTGAGAGATGTCATATTTGAGTGCTTGGCAATGATCAAATCAAATGGCCAGTTCTTAATCAGGAAGAAGAACCAGTAGTATCCAGCATATCCCTGAGCAGTTTGTTGTATTTCATTCATTGTTTTAGTTTTGAAGACGTGAATATTAGTGATTACACATTAGTTTCAGATAGTTGAAGAATTACTGGCTACACGGTTCAGTCTTTATTAATAAAAATTCAAGTTTTTTCTTATCTATCACTTCTATAAAGCACTTAGAAAAGTACTCAAGCTCCTATCCAAGGACAGCCTATGTGATTAAATCTCAAGTACTACTTCAATATATTTTTGTTCATGTATTTGATATTTAAGTAAAAATTATAGAAGTACTTGATATCTAATACTTTGTTA
This sequence comes from Artemia sp. Qi Xiang Cuo, assembly GCF_049724085.1. NCBI lineage: Eukaryota > Metazoa > Arthropoda > Branchiopoda > Anostraca > Artemiidae > Artemia > Artemia sp. Qi Xiang Cuo. The sequence goes on from NC_142811.1 coordinate 30,773,763, forward strand.
CAAATATAAGTTACTTGTTATAGTATTGGACAGTATACTCGACAAAACAGTTCTAGCAAAGCTTTTGCCACAGTTTTGCTCAGAGACAAATTAAACATCTTTAATTTTCGTTTCTATTTTAAATCAAGGTTTCTTGAGTCAACAAGTAATGAAGAAAACAACTACCAATGAGAGATGTCAAAAATTAATTTTAGGACTGCATGCTCTTTCTCCGACATTTGCACTAAGGAGTGCTTTGATTTACTTGATAGGTATGTAGTAGTTATTTTGGACCAAAAGGACAAAGGTGGATTTTCAGATGTTTGCACCAAATTTAAGTCGTACCTATCTTCTGCGCGAGTGTCTATATCCAATTTGTATTCAGTACCCCCATATCATTGGCCAAGAAGAAATTCCTCAGGATATTTAAGACGGCTGATTCTTACAGTCCCTGTGCTTGGAGGCTTCGAAATTTCAAAAGTTGGTACAAAACTTTGAAGCCTACTAGCGCCAGAACCGTGAGGGTAAAAGTAGGTAAAGGACGCGGCACTAGACCCTTAAGGTCCAAACCTGCGGTGCTGATCTCCGTCTCAAGGCCCTTCGACCAGGAAGTGTAATGGGGGGGGGCAGCAATCCTGTGCTTTCACACACCCTTCCTGTTAATCTTCCACAGATTTCTCCAGGTACCCATTTAGAGCTGAATCGACTCTGGCTAACCTTACAGAGTCACGGCACTGACCCCCCGTCCCAAACCGAATAATTGGGTACACTAGAATTTGAACCCTCACCCTCTCGGAAAAAGAATCCTAAATCTAGCACACCAATCCACTCGGCTAGGACCGTGAGGGTCGGTGGTTCAAAATTTTTTGCGGAATGTTTCCTTGACTAGGGGTACCTGCCTCCCAAATTTCAAATGGATCTAAGCACTTCCACTAGGAACATAAATTGTGGCTCTGAACTCCAGAAGCCCTCTGAAAACTAGTCCACTCTGCCTTATTGACCCAAAGTAGTTGCCAAAAAGTTTCAAGTACATCTGAGTACCATGCGCGTAAAGGTAGGAAGACAAAAGTACGAAGTCCCAAATTTGTGCAAAAACAAGCCTAAACTAAGGAACTTCCCCTCGTTACTGAAGAGAAGATGGGTGCTACTACCAAAATGCAAGTACAAGAATTTTGTAGCATTGCTGTGGACTGAATCAGTGAAATAATGAGATAAATCCTGACCTGGTGCAACAACGAACTAATTCCCAGCCTTTCGCGCTATTGCTGTGGTCTGACTCTTAAGTCCATAATATAGACGTCTGCAGCATTGCTAAATACTAAATTGGTACAAAACACTCGAAGTCCAAACTGTGGAATGTAACCGCAATATTGTGGACTGACTATTTGAAACAACAAACTCAGTTCTGGATCAGTGCAAAAAAAGCTAAGCCCAAGCTGCAGAATTGAATGCCATTGCTACAGAATGACATGGTAAAAAAAAAACGAGCTATTCAGTGTAGGAACGAGCCAAGTCCAGCGTTGATACAAAACGAGATAAGTGCAGTCTATGGAACTTGACAGTATTTTCATAGACTAACTCTGTGTGAAAACAAACTAAGTTCTGACCCGGTATGATAACGAGCTAGGACCTGACTTGGTAAAAAAAAACTGAATTCATGACTTGGCATAAAAGAGTTATTTTCCTTTTTTTGTTCATTTTAGTTAATTTCTGTCTGTTTAAAGTGTCATTGATCAAATCACAGGAATGCCAGTTTGATGAAAGTTTGACTGTAATTTTGCTTATTTTTGGTTTTAACACTGCTTTTTACTTTTCTTTCAAAACTCTTCATAAGATAGTAGCCCATGATCACCAAAAATGGTTTTTCACCTCTTTTACAATCTGGTTATTACACTGCTTCTTAATTACAGGTCAATCTACATAGGCAAACTACTACCACACACTGAAAACCTCAGACCCGTGAGGCTCCTGAAAGCTAATAGATCTGGCACTTGACTTCACTGTATTCAATTTAAATGTAGCTAGAAATGTATTGAAAATACGACAAATCACCCTGGGAATGAAAAGTCAAAACGCTGAGAAACTTTCTTTTAACTTTTTTTTTTGTAAAAAGTGTAGAAAAACAAACCTGGATATAATATCCTGTACGTTATAAACTTCGTCAAACAAAACATCTTCCTCTTGAAGCATACTGCCCATTTCCAATGCTCCTATTACTTGCAAATTAAGGTCCAAAGCCAATTTTATGATTTCATGCTGAAACAAAAATTTTAACTTAAAAAAAGGTAAGATTTCATATCTTATCAAAGGATAAGATTTCAGGAAAAAATTAGAAAAGCATTAGGTTCAATAACAGGGCTTTGTGGTATCTATCGTCGTGATATTTTAGGTTCTCTTTTTTAATGCAGTTGCCCTCCACCATGTTCTCTATCCTGTCCTTCTTTTTCGAGATTTTAAAGTCTGCTATTTGTCTTCAATTCGCGTTTGCCGTTTTAAATATTGTAAATTTTTTTTGGTTTTCCAATTTGTTTTAGTAATACTGAATTAGCTTTTAGATTTGAAATTAAAGATTTTAAAATGAGATTCAAATTAGATTGAGCAAGGATTAAGAGAGAAAACTTTTATCATAAGTCTGAGAATTGTCTGACTTGCACAACCTTTTCCCTTTTTTCCAAAATTTAAAAAATGTTTTATAGTTTGTTGTCGTTTTTGATCGCGTATTTTATTCAGTTATGTTGTTTAGCCTATTTTAAATCAATTCCTTGTTACGTTTGCCGAAGCATTTCTCTTTTCTTTTGCAATTTCTTTTATGTATTTTATATACTCGATTTGGAGGGAAATAAATAAATAATAATAATGTTATAGCAATAAAAAATGTGACCTAAACTTAAGCTTCCGCCTAAACAGCTAATGCTAATGCTTAAAAATTGTTATTTATATTTAATAATACAACTGCCAGGCCCTTTAGGACAAGATTTTTTTCACATAGAAATTGAAGAAAGTCTTATAATGTATACTTCCAGTCTTAACAAAATAAAATTTGGAAGCCATGCAACTAAGAAAATGCTTTGCATTGAATTTACTATCAAGATTGGAAAATTGAAATCATAGAAACTAAAGAGCAAATGAGGCTTTGAACTACCAGGCATCATTGCTGTAAAGTCATGTGGGACACCAAGACAAAATTTAAAGGAGCAATTATTAATGAGAGAGCATATTCTAAAAATATTGAATGTTGTGGACAAACTCAACAGAATTTATTCTCAACAGATGCAAGATCTTGAAGATGCTGCCTCAACACAGACCACTGCAACATTGCAGACAGAGAACCCATTAATAAGGGCGCCTTGGGAGAAGTTACAGAAGACTGAGGAAGAAAACCAGCATCTTTGGAGAGAAAATAGAAAGATTAGAAGCTCAATAATATCTCAGAGGCTGTTCTGCTCGGAGGCAGAGCAGCTTATGAGAGCAAAGATCTCCAGCCTGAAAACCAAGCTCCAAAGCTGATAAAAACACCTGGAACCAAGCTAGAGCATGATTGGCAAGACCCAGTTACGAATGGATATAGATCTTCACTACAGACTACAAGAAAACAAATAATTAGAGGCAAGGATATAGCGTTACCAATACTAAAGGCCATAAGGCTTCAATGTTTTATAATTCATAATCATTTTTTTCCAGAGACACTTCACATGGAAGGAGTGGTCATATAAACTTCAGGGGAGGCTCATTCAATTGGAAATAAGAAGTTCTGGCACACTTTTTAATAGTCAAAAGTGATTAGAGGGCAACTAGTTCCCCTCCTCCATAGGCATGCCCTCTTTTCCCCAAGTGCATCCAATCGAAATTTTGAGGGAGCAATTTTATCCAAAATAGTCCAAAAATTATTTGACAATACCTCCAGGATTGACACAACCCCCCAAAGTCCTGGGTTAAGAATTATAAGCTATAATTTGGGGGCACATAAGGTTTTTATGGAAGGGGTGATCGTACAAACTTTGGAGGAGGCTCATTTGATTGGAAAGTTCTAGTTCCCTTCTTAAACGTCAAAAGCGATAGAAGGGCAACTACCCCCCCTCCCTAAGCCCTCTTTTCCCCAAGTGCATCCGATCGAAATTTTTAGAGATAGCCATTTTGTTCAAAATGGTCCAAAAATCATATAGCAGTGCCTCCAGGGTTGAAACCAACTCCCAGAGCCCGTGGGCAATGGTTGTAAGTTATTCCCCAGGGGCATAAAGGTTTTTATGGAGAGGGTGGTTGCATAAACTTTGGAGGAGGTTCATTTGATTAGAATTTAAAAGTTCTAGCTGCCTTTTTAAGAGTCAAGAGCAAGCATGGGAACTGTTTCTGTTTTCTGTTCTGTTTTTAAAGTACCTGTTTCTGTTCTGTTTTTACATAAAAACAAAAACAGAACAGAAACAGATAACCTGTTTTTTATTTACCTGTTCTGTTCTGTTTTTATAATAATTATTTTGTCCTGTTTCTGTTTTTTTCTAACTGTTTTTCTTCTGTTCTCGATTTTCCTTTATTGATTCAAGAATGAGATATTAAGAAATTTCGAACTTACAAAATAGTGTTTTAAATCATAATATGAAATTTTGCGGAAAGGTGGTTACACTCCATACAGTTTTTGGAATTGGAGCGTTAATATACAGTAGAAGTAAATAAAATGATGGCACTCAACTAGGAAAAATTAGGGCTTAGGAGACAGATGAGAGTAGGTAGGTGTGTAAATGGGAGAACGGTAAAGATGCAGTTTTGTTCCACTAAACAATTTATTTTTGTAGTGTATATTATTCATTCAATTGAGCAGCAAAGCTGCATAGATACTTTCTAGGTGAAGCAGGAATCAAACAAAGCACTTATTACTGTATATCCTGGTTCTATTGATAGGGCTTCTGTATCCTACATTACATGGGAAGTAATCTGCACCTTTAACCAGGAAAACTTTAATTCAACGGTTTTTATGGAATTTATGCTGCTAGATAACAGTGACTTGCTATGATTACCATACTAGCCTATACATAATAAATACCGATTATTAATTGCAAATTTTCTTAAATGTTTAGTCAGAGAGGAATGTAAATTTATTGAAGTCTTGTCCAGTAGAAATATACGTTTTTGCTAGCACGTTTTATTGCATCATAGGCAGCGCAATCGCGCTGCCTAGGTAAAGAAGGATGTTGGTACAATGTATTATTATTTTTTTTCTCTTCCATACCAGGGCACTTCGTATCGAAGGAGTTGTCATACAAACTTGGAAAAGGGCTCATTCGATTGGAAATTGGAACGACTAGTACCCTTCTTAATAGTTGAAAGTGATTGGAAGGCAACTAACACCCCTTCCACGCCCACCATTTCCCCAAACACATCCGATCAAAATTTTTAGATAGCCATTTTATTCAGCGTAGTTGATTTCCAGATAGAAATTATATTTATGAGGATGACACTCCCCCACAGCCCTCAGGGCAAGAGTAGTAAGTTATGCCCTGGGGGCATATAAGGTTTTTATAGAAAGCATTGTAGTAGAAACTTCAAAAAGGTTCATTCGATTGGAAATTCAAAGGGCTACCCTTTTCAATAGTCGAAAGTGATTGGAGGGCAACTAACCCCCCTCTCACGCCCACCTTTTTCCAAAACACATCCAATCAAAATTTTGAAATAGCCATTTAATTCAACGTAGTTGAAAATTCTCGAAATTAGGTCTTTGAGGTTGACAACCCCCCCCCCCTCAGCCCTCAGGGCAAGGGTTGTAAGTTATGCCCTGGGGCGTATAAGGTTTTTATAGAAAGCGTTGTCATAGAAACTTCAAAAACAGCTCATTCGATTGGAAATTGAAATGGTTAGTGCTTTTTTATTAGTCAAAAGTCAATGGAGGGCAACTAACACCCCTTCCACTTCCACCATTTCCCAAGAAACATCCAATCAAAACTTTGAGATATCCATTTTGTTCAATGTAGTTGAAAGATCTGGAAATTATACCTTTGAGCAGGACAATCTCCCCACAGTCTTCAGGGCAAAGGTTTATAAGTTATGCCCTGGAGGCAAATAAGATTTTCATTGAAAGCTTTCGTAGAAACTTGAAAAAGAGCTCATTCGATTTGAAATTCGAAGAGCTAGTGCCATTTTTAATTGTCGAAAGTGATTGGAGGGCAACTAACCCCCCTCTCACGCCCACCATTTATCCAAACACACCCAATCAAAATTTTGAGCTAGCCATTTTGTTTAACGTAGTGAAAAGTTTTAGAAATTAGGTCTTTAAGGATGATATCCCCCTCAGAGCCCTCGGAGCAAGGGTTGTAAGTTATGCCCTGGGGGCATATAAGGTTTTTTTATAGATAGTGATGTTGTAGAAACTTCCAAAAGCGCTCATTCGATCAGAAATTAGAAGGGCCTGTGCCCTGTTTAATAGTCGAAAGTGATTGGAGGATAACTAACACCCCTCTCACACCCACAATTACCCCAAACACATCCAATCAAAATTTTGAGATAGCCATTTTGTTCGACGTAGCTAAAAAATTCTGGAAATTATATTTCTGAGGATGACACTCCCCCCACAGTCCTCGGGGCAAGGGTCGTAAGTACGATGTAAGAACGATGTTGGCATAATGTATTATTTATTATTTTTTTCCATAAGACCAGGGCACTTCGTATCGAAGAAGTTGTCGTAGAAACTTCGAAAAGGGCTCATTCAATTGGAAATTGGAGTGGCTTGTGCACTTTTGAATAGTGGAAAGTGATCGGAAGGCAACTAACACCTCTTCCACACCCACCGTTTCCCGAAAAACATCCAATCAAAATTTTGAGATAGCCATTTTGTTCAGCGTAGTTGATTTCCAGAGAAAAATTAAGGTTTTAAGGAGGACACTCCCCCACAGTCCTCAAGGCAAGGGTTGTAAGTTACGCCCTGGGGGCATATAAGGTTTTTATAGAAAGCGCTGTTGTAGAAACTTCAAAAAAGGCTCATTTGATTGGAAATTCAAAGGCCTAGTGCCCTTTTTAATAGTCGAAATGGATTGGAGGGCAACTAACCCCCCTCTCACACCCACCTTTTCCCCAAACACATATAATCAAAATTTTGAGATAGCCATTTTGTTCAGCGTAGGCCTAATAGAAAATTCTGAACATTCAGTCTTTGACAATGACAACCCCCCCCCCACCCGCCAACACAAGGGTTTTAATTTATGCCCGGGGGTCATATGAGGTTCTCATTGCGGTAATTGCCTTTGCAACTTCAAATGGGCTCATTTTATTGGAAACTCAAAGGGCTAGTGACTTTTTTAATTGTTCAAAATGATGGTAGAGCAACTAACGCCCCTCTCACGGCCATCATTTCCTCAAACACATCCAAGCAAAATTTTGAGATAACCGTTATGTTTAACGTAGTTGAAAGTTCTGAAAATTAGGTCTTTGAGGATGACAACTCCCTCACAGCCCTCAGGGCAAGGGTTGTAATTTATGCCCTAGGTGCATATTAGGCGTTTATAGAAACCGTTGTCGTAGAAACTCAAAAAGGACTCATTCGATTGGAAATTGAAAGAGCTAGTGCCCTTTTTAATAGTCAAAAGTGATTGGAAGGCTAGACATTCTTATAGTAAAGATCGATGTGGATACAATGTATTTTTTTTTTTTTCTTTTGTTTAGATCAGGGCACTTCGTATCAAAGGAGTTGTTGTAGGAACTTAAAAAAGGGATCATTCGATTGAAAATAGAAAGGGCTAATGCCCTTTTTAATAGTCGAAAGTGATTGGAGGTCAACTAGTCCCTCTCCTACGCCCACTCTCCCATTTGCCCATTATGTTTAAAAACTAAATGTTGCCTTAATATTAAATAAAAATGCACTGTGATAATGCTAATTCCCAATAAGGCATCTCAGCAATATCCAAAGAACGACAGAGGGTATTATGTTCAAACTTTCGGGGCTACTTCAGCTCTTAAAATTTAACCAAATCAAAATAGCGTAAGTGTATCCAAGCTATCAAAGAAAGTAAACAGATTTTTTTGCGAATGGTATCAAGTTCTGTATGTCAGGTCAACTAGAGGAGGTATGAAACTAAATTAAACACTACTATTTGTGTCCAGATTTTTAAAACGGTGTACGGTATGTTGTTAAAAATTGCTGAAAATTTTTCTCCAGCATACAAATAGCTGGCCACACTATAAAGTCTTAAAAAAACAAAAAGATTTAAAGTATTATTTTCTTTTTCTCTGAAAGGACTATGTCAACATAAAACGGACAGAAATTAATTAAAAAAAAACTTGTTCCTCAAAGTCAGTTTTTCAAAGAAAAGTAAAGAGCTCCACTAAACCAAAAATGAGCAGAACTAAAATCAAATAATCTAGCAAGCGTGAAACCACCATGAATCAGCATCGATAAATAAATGTAACCTAAAACGAACAGAAAATACAATAAATAAACAAGTCAAACTCAAAACAAGCAGAAATTAACAAGAGTAGGCCTCAAAATCCATATTCCTTCCCAAGGCCGGAACATAATTTGCACTTTACTGAAAAAAATACAAATGAATGTGCATTGTCAGTTTAATATACATATACTCATATTTGGTAATCAAAATGTTAATATTAATTGATATATTAAAGTTATAAAAGTAAAAACATTTATATTACCGTTCCATTCATAAAGAAACCGTTCAGGGGGAAATCTGCCCCTTTCCCCCTAATTACGTCACTGAGGTGAAAGAGGTCAGATCTTTGGCTGGAGGTGCAATTTTCAAAATGGTAGGCTACTAGAAGGTGCTTCTAATTTTGTGAAAAATCCTAAAATCAACCTTTGTTTTAAGACAAGCATGATGTCATTTTCTGATGACGGCTTGGATGTTCCAAGACACCTCTTTGGGTACCCTACGGAAAAGGAAGCAAAGAAAGTATTAGCAGCAACTTCTGAAGAGTGTCTCTAAAGGCTTAGGGAGTCTCTGCCATAACATTGATATACTATCCCAAAAGGAAGCATACAATTAATATGCACAAGGACATAGTATATGCGGCTGGTGCAGCAAATAAAAACCACAAATCAACTAAAAAAATCAAATATCAGGTCAAGCGGCTTCCCTTGATAAGGCTCCAGATAGTAAAGCAAGTGACACAGAGGACAATGGATTGTTTGAAATCTGGAATAAGAAGAGCAGAGATACGACGGTTCTTTATTTCCAATCGATTAAATCAAGCTAGTCTGCGGGTGCTCTGCTGCAAAACCCTGTTTAAGGACAAATTGACACTTTCTGTGTTTGATAAGCCAGATATGATACAGCTTATTAAAAAAAAAGAAAAAAAAAGAAAAAAAACAAGGGGCTTGAAAGCACCGTCCATCGTCACATAAGTTTTGCTTCCAGAAAAAAAGAAGTTCAGAAGGTTACTTTAAGATCTACCACTCAGAAAAGATGACTTTTCACTGTTGGTCTGCAAAAGGATCTGGCTTTATAGGTATCACTGCCTATTACCAAATGAAGATGAAAAATGAGCAGAGGTTGCACCACTATCTTTCACATTTCAAGAGGCATAAGCATTCTCATACAACTAATAACATCCTTTCATCAATCCAAGTTGCAATCAGGAAGTTTTCAATGACAGATAAGATTTTCCGCGTTGTGACTGATTCTGGGAACAATGTCAACAAAGCCTGTGGGATATGAGCCCGTTACTGAACTTTATGTTTTTAACATTATCTTCATTCATCTGTTGCACGCGTTCTTGGATTTTAGTCCACTTGAAGCTTAGCCTATGTCGATCCAACTGGTGAAAATGATTCAGACGGTCTTTCTGTTCCTTGTTCTGAAAACTCCTGAAATGAAGATATGTTTGCTGAAGAATCTGAATAAACTGAAGCAGTGTCTAAGGAAGAGGGCGGTGAAAGTAATGGAGAAGAAGAATGGGGAGCTGGGAGTCTGTCAAAAAACTAGGTTGCAGCACAGGCTATCCGAAGACACGTTACACTTGCTCAAACATTAATAGTCGAGGTTGTCACTACCCCGTTTCCTTTGGGAATGGACCATGAAAACGTCCCTAAATAATCAAAAGCATGCCCACTCGTATTCTTAAAACAAGAGTTTGAAGTATTAACACTCTCTCTAATAACACTCTCTCTAATTGGAAAAAGTATTTTCTGCCGCAAAGCAAACGGAATTTTTGAACTAAGTTATCAAAAAGTACAGTTTTTCTTATATTTGCATCTCTTTGAAAACCTATATAAGAGAAGAAAATGCTTAAAGAAAGTATTGTGTAGCAAATGGTCTAAGATTTTTGAAATTCAGAATTTGACAAATTTCATTTTACATATTTACTTGAATTCATTTTGCATATTTACACCGAATGAATTCGGAGGAGGGCCTAGAAAATTATTTTCTAGCGCAAAGCACCGTAAAAATATGCAGAGTACCCTTAAGCATGAATTTTACTTTTGATTTATCTCTCACACAAATTGGCTAGGAAATAATTAATCTTAAAAAGTTGTTTTAAGCCGTGAGGCAACGAAACTTTTTGACTTAGCGGTAAGAAGTGTCATTTTCCCGTGCATTTTTCTTCTTTCATACATTGTTTCAGATGGCTTCCAAGCATCAGGATGGGGGAAGGGGAAAGCATTGTCTGGAGGGGGAGACTGTCCCCCGCAAAAGCAACTATGGGCTCTGCTTAAATACTAATGAATTTGAGCTGACTGCGCAATTTGAGGACGAAAATTATTTTATTTTCAAAACGTCTCAAATAACTAGTATGCATTTCGGGGAAATTCCGAGGAAATTCTGTATGAACATAAAAGCGTATTTTTGAAAAAAGGAACGGAAAAATTGAAGAAAATAACAATAAAAAAGGATGGCGATGTTATGGGTATAGACAGTTTTTCGCCACTTTATTTAAAAATTTCTTTTTGGCAGAAAAATGCTACAATAGTACTGATAATAAACCCAAACTTATCATTTACAATTTTTTTCTTCTTTAAGCTTTAGGTATTTGAAAAAAAGCTGTTTAAACAGCTGTTTTCTGTTTTTACAAAAAAAAAGAAATAGGTCTTCTGATTTTATTGATCTGTTTTGTTTCTGTTCTATTTCATTCAAGCCCTGTTTATTTTGTCTGTTTCTTCAGAAAAACAGAACAGTGTCCATGCTTAGTCAAGTTATTGAAGGACGACTCTCCCCCCCCCCCTCCATACCTTCTTTTCCCCAAATGCAGAGTCAAAAGTGATTACAGGGCAACTAGCCCCCACCTCCCAACATCGTTTTTTCTCCAAATGCATCCAATCAAGATTCTGAAATAGCCATTTTGTTCAAAATAGTCATACAAAAATGTGTTCAGGATTGACACAAACCCCTACAGCCCAGGGGAAAGGGTTTTAGGTTATACCCTGGAGGGTATATGAGGTTTTTACAGAAGAGGTGTCAAAATAATCCAAAGATCATGCAACAATGCCTTCACGGTTGACACAACCCCCAGAACCTAGGTGCAAGGGCTGTAAGTCATCCAAGCTTTCCATTGCTAGCATATAAGGTTTTTATGAAAGGTGGCCATAAAGACTTCAGTGAGGGCTTATCATTTTAAATCGAAAGTTCTAGTTCCCTTTTGTACGAATCAAGAGTGATTGGAGGGCAAACAGCCTCCTACGTCCTTTTTCCCCAAATGCTTCCAATCAAAATTTTGGGATAGCCATTTTCTTCAAAATAGCCCAAACTATGAACTATGTACAAAATAGCCAAAATAACTATGGTTCTGGGTTTTATATACCCCAGCCCTCAGGGAAATGGTTATAAGTTATGCTAGTTGCCTATTGTTACATTTTTTATGGGAGGAGTGGTCACGTAAACTTTGGAGGGGGCTCATTCATTTGGGTTCCCTTTTTAGAGTCAAAAGTGATAAAGGGGTAACCAGCCGCTCCCCCCTCGTTTTCCCCAAATGTATCTGGTCAAAATCTTGAGATAGCCATTTTGTTCAAATTTAGTCCAAAGGCCAAATAACTATGCTTCCAGGGCTGAAATCACCCCCCAGCCATCGGGCAATTGCTGTAAGTTAAGCAAGTTGCTTATTGTTACTTTGATCTACTGATTTACAAAGTAACTTTGATTAACAGGGTAAGGGCTGTCAGTTATGCAATTTGCTTATTGTTAGTTTGATACTTTCTTTGCTTTGTTACTTCAATATTGTTACTTTTTTCACGATTTCAAAATGGGGAATGTTGAAAAACTTTAAAGTTTTAAAACTTTAAACTTTAAATCAGAAATTGATTTTAAAAAAACAATTCCAAAAAAGAAGTTTTTTAAAGAAAAGTAAAGGCTATATTAAACTTGAGATCAGCAAAAATAAATTCCTATAGTAATTCAGCCTCAAAACGACCAGAAATTACTATTAAAGAATAAATGAAACCCAAAACGAAAACAAATTAAATAAACAATCATAACAAACAAACATACAACAGGTAATAATATAAATGAATAAATAAAAATTAAAGCAACTGAAACTTAAACTGAATATGCAGCTCAAGCTTAAAACAAACAAAAATCACTAAAACAAGAGTTTGGCTACTGCCCCCTTCCCAGCTGTAAAATTCTTTAGCCTATTGTGTCATTGGCGCCTTACTAAAAAGTATATGTGTCTTGAACAGTCTTGGAAAGCACCGATAAAATTAGACTTAATATCTGATATATAATGATATTAGGTACTCAAAGCTCATCACTTCAAGATTTATCTGTAATTTAAATTTTTATTTTAATGTTGTAATAAATACAAGAGAAAATATTTGTAATATAATCTGTTTTCAGTAAAGCGTCAATGACACTGAATGCTTTAGATTTTTACAGTTAAACGGCGTTCACATGCGTGTCTAGCTAGAATCCCATGTCTAGACATGTTTCTGGCCCGACATCAAGGTCTAGACTCTAGACAACTACCGGTCACAAGTAAAATTTGGTGCTTGGCTAGACAAGTTACAGCTAAGTATCCAGTTCTAGACTCAAGAACTCAAAGTCTAGGATTTTTGACTACAGCCAATCAGAATGTGTCAAGTTCCACTATTTTCATCATCTATGTTTACATTTTTAAACTTATATTTAATTATTGTTTTCTCGTTAATTGTTTTTTTCATTTTAGGCAAATATGCAACACCAGACATAATAGTGAAGCAAACTAAGGCAATTTTTTGGCTTATCTCATCCATTATCTTGTGACAGTAAAAAAAAGGGATTATAATTTTGAAAGGTTTGCCCTCATAAACTCTCTTGATTGGCTAAAATGACAACTCCTAGGAATTGATTTCTGGCCAGACACGTGTCTACACATGAGATTCTAGATAGACACGCATGTGAATGCTGCTGTAGGGAAGGGGACAGTAGCCAAACTTTTCTTGTAGCAAAAACTGAATGGGTCTTTAAAAGTCTTGGAAAGAACTAATAAAATTAAATTGAATATTTGATATATTAATTCCTGAAAGCTCATCAGTTCAAAATTTTATTTCACTGTAATTATTATTTTCAATGTAACAATAAGTACGAAAGAAAAAATTTATAATATAATTCGTTTTCAATAAAGTGTCAATCATGCAGTAGGCTTTAGACTTTACAGTTAGGGAAGGGGGCAGTAGCCCAACTCTGGTTTGTTGTGATATTTTTTCATTTAAAGCTTAATTTGCATATTCATTTTACGTTTTAATATTTATTTATATTAGTACCTGTTTGTTTATTTAATTTCTGTTTATTTTGGGTTTCATTTACTTTAATAGTAATATATGGTTGCTTTTTCTACTGACCTTAAGGTTAATAAGGCGTTTACTTTTCTTTTAAAAACTTATTTTTCAGAAAGTTTTTTTCTTAATTAATTTGAAAAAAAATGATGAAGATTGCATTACGATGTTACTGTCATAATTTATGAATTGGCACCTCCTGAACAAAATAGAAAGATTTGAAGTTTAATAAAATCTTGGAGGTTGTCTCTACCAACATAGAGGTGCCAGAAGAGAGAATAGAATCATAAGAGTGACTTATGGAAGCAAGGATCTCCAGTCTAGGGACCAAGCTTCTAAACTTCTTGAATTAGGAAAAATTCTGAATTAAAGAATGTCAGCTTACCAAACAACAACAACCAAAGAGACAGAAACTGAGTCCTTAAGTTCTGAAAATTCGTTTTAAAAACTTGGATTGAAAAGGAAATATCCCTGATTCTTCCATGTTCTTAAAAAACTAAGTATATTTTTTCTATTTTTTTTTTTTACTAGTATATTTGTCTTTACATTATTATCTTTTGTTGGTTTTCATTATAGCAATGACCAACTTTTACTTACCATTTTAACTTTGTATTGATAAATAAATAGAATACTTGACAAAGAGAAGGTCAAGGAAGAAAACCAGCATCTTTGGAGAGAATATAAAAGATTAGAAGCTTAATAATATCTGGGAGGTGGTTTCTATCAACGCAGAAGCAGCAACAGAAAAAATACAATTAGAGAGCATCTTCTAGGAGCAAAGATCTTGAGCCGAGGGCACAAGATCTAAAGCTAA